>NC_056719.1:7102822-7281498 GCF_018831695.1 Puntigrus tetrazona | reverse complement strand
GCCATGGCCATGCGTATTCCACCCAGACTTCCCTTGAAGGCAGAGGGTGGGCAGTGCCAGCCACCCACGCTATACAATTGGCCTCAGCCTGACCAGAATGAAGAGGATTACTTTTGGCTTCTGATTCATTTTGAAGGTGCTTTTAAAGGTGCCCTTTGTTACCAGCTACTGTGCTAAGAAAAAAGAAATTGGTAAAATTAAACAGCGGCCACTTATCTTGGCTCCTAAAGGCCTGTACAGTAGGTGCAGCAAAGCAGAGAGAGAGGTCGATTTTAGCAAATGAAAGGGCTTACTGTGGATACGGTTTTGGAAGCATGATGATAGGTGGCACTCTAAACAAAGCAGGTAAGCATAGATACAATTACAAATGTGCTAAGAGGTGAGTGTGTACTCTGCACATTATTGCACACACATTCCTAGCGACTTTGTAATTCCTGAAAAGTTTGGAAACTAGTTAAGTCACACACACACACACAGTGGCGTGTGTGATAGTACTAGAAGAGGCGCGTGCGTGAGGTACAGTGAAGCGGTACACAGTGGGTGTGGTTTCAGGCTTCTGAGGCTTTTTATTAACAAAAATATACAAAAAGTGTCCAGGGAAAGAGTGTCCAAAATAAACGGGGAGCTGGTGTCTCAGGGGGAGTGGCGTGCTGCAGAAAGTGCCAGGTAGGGCAGTGTTCAGGGGAAGGGTCTTCGGAGGTAAGGTGAGTTCGGCATCGCTGGGACTACGGGTCCAGCGGCTTTCGCTTCTCTGGCGGCGTAGCATTTCCCTCACGCGCCCTTCCTGGACCCACGAGGACACCAGCGTGCGTGCACAGGGAAGAACCGGTCTCGAGGAAGCGGCGCTGGTATTTAACGGCGGCGTGTGACGAGGCTCGATCCATCTTCTGTACGCTTTGCAATATAAAAGCTGGATTTTTCGCAGCCCACACATCACTCCAGTCTTCAATATCACAAGATTATTCAAAAATCATTCCTTTATGTCGATTTGATGCTTTAGATGCTTTCTTATTGTAATCAATGATGAAAGCATCTTAGCATCACAAAATGCTAAGATATGTGCTTAATATTCATTTCAGTAATTTTTCTGAAATCTGACAAACAGAAACTGTAAAGAACAGCATTTTTAGAAAGATGTATTTCTTTACTGTCACTTCAGTTCAGTTCAGTATTATGTGTGCAGTACATATATATCATATACACACACACACACACACACACACACACACACACACACACACACACACACACACACACAGAATTCAAAATATCTTAGCATTTTGTCAGTAATATATTACATTACACATTTTAATCCCACATTCTTAGTGTGTACACTTTAAACGTCATGGGAAGATGTACGCAGAGAAGTGCACTAACACTTGAATCTGAGTGTTCGAGCATGCAATCTAAAAAAACAAGAGGCTGATCGATCGTCCCCTCCCCATATGTGGTGCATTTTGTCAATATGGCCCTAATATGGTGCTAACACATGCAATAAACCTCTTTTTGCATTACTCTACCTTTTCTGTGATACAATCTTCCTGATTTGTTGGGTAAAGACAAAAGACATTCATCAGATAAAGAGCGTAATGTCATTTTACCCAACTAGTTTTTCGTCTGCTGTTGTTTAGATGCACTTGCTGTCTATTCTTTTCACCAGCGTTTACCACTTGCCCTTAGCTCATCATTGATCAAATTCAGATAAACTTTATTCGAAGTGAACGCAGTAAGCGATGGAAGACATTTTCTGCAATAATGCTCGCGCTAATTTCTTAACTCAATTTACAATATAGAAAAACCCACCTGATAAAAAAAGATCTGTTTGTCTTTCTAATCCAGGAATCAATGACATTGACTGAACAAGTTGCTCCTGATCAATTGCAATTACTTTTAAGGAAGACCGAAGAGGATGGAGAAATAATTGTAACATCAGAGTTGCTAAATGGTAAGCGATTAACAACAGCCTTTAAAGAATGAAGGGACACATGATGCTTATTCCCCATTCACACAGTAATGCTTTGGATTGAAAAGCGTATTACTGACAGATGTGACTGTCAAATTATCCTGTTCACACAAAAAGCTTACAGAAGCAGTTCAAGTAAAGCCTGTATGAATAAATAACCAAATCAAGGGCCTTTCTGGTTATGGAAAGGTCAAATATAGGTAACTGCTATATGCACCTAGACTAGTTCCTACTAGGCTGAAGTGTGTTTTTCTCATTCAGAGAGCAATTTGATACAAAAAAATAACCTCTTATGTCAATTTCTGTCTGTTTTCTCACTGTTGCGGTGAAAACATCAAGCTACATGCAGCATTAACATTAGCCAGCTGTTTATCTGTTGCCTTTGTATTTCTTAAGGGACACAAGAGCCTGGCCAGAGATGATTTGCGTTCTTGTGTTTGTCAAGTTGACAGTGGTTAACATTTCATGAAACGGCAGACAGTCCAAATGTGCCCTGAGCACAGAGAAGTGTGACAAACTATAGTGCAAAGCATCTGCTGTTCCTTTGATATATGTAAATCTTCTAATGGAGTGGAAAAAACAAAAGTCCTATTTATTATCCTGTGGGTACATGTGAAAAAGTTTAAAGCTTTTCACGACTCGTGCCCTGGAGGACCTAATTTATGATGCATACACATTTGATATGAATTTTTATTATACAGAGTGCTCCTGACTTTCTGGTCAGCATTTTAAATATACCCTTTAAAGGAATAGCTTAACCAAAAATTTGAATTTTGTCATCATTTAGTCACCCTCGTGTCGTTTTAAACTGGTTTGAATGTCTTTCCTCTGGAACACAGAGGATATTTTAAAGAATAACACTGGACCGCTTTGACATATGACAAAGCACATACACGCACGACAAAACCTCTTTTGTTTTTGTGTTCCATAGCTTTGGAAAGACGTAAGGTGGGAAATATTCCCTAATGAATCAGCACTGAATCACATTGAAAGCTTTGAATCTAATCTAAATCTAAATCTGAAAATGCTGGTTGTTTCCCGGTCCGGCTTTATCTCGATAAATCTAATCGTTGAACATGTTCACTCGAGGCATAAATCATATCAGTCCCTAAGTCTAAGATGACTGCAGCAGCGGCCTGCGTTTTTTTCCGTATAGCATTTATTTAAACATGCAAATCTTTGACTCTAATGGCCCTTTAAAGGCTTTGAAGCTGCTAGTTTGCCTATATATAGCACACATATGGTTTGAAATGGTAAGGAGCTGCCTAACTCCATCTATCTTCAATATCAGGAGATGGATAAACTATACATACTTCAGCGAAGAAAAAAAAGAAGAAAGAAACGCAAACCAAGACTTCGCTCATATATTATGCAGTTCACACATTGTGTCACACTTGCATGTCACACATTCAGGGTAAAAAATAAGATCCAATCTGCTTATGGCCAATCAAAAGAGAGATCTGAGTGTTGTGATGAGCTCTGCCAACAAGGTTCAGTGAAATATAAGATGCACTGAATACAAGCTAAATAAACTGTCTCTCGAATTTTTAACCAGTTTAATAAATATATTTATAAAATTGTTTATCTCGCCGTTAACAATAACAGCACTGAAATCCCTCGCTGGAGTGTTGTGATTATTATGTGAATTTTGTGGTCATTCAGGCAGTCAAAGCTTAAGATTGGAGGTGTTGCATTTTAGCCTTGTTATTATTCTGTGATACAATGCTCCAGTGAACTCTCCAGTCCAAGATGATTCCTCACTCTTAAAAGTGTCCTCAGAAATGTTTCCTTTTCTAAGCAGCTTTAACCCTGAAATGAATAGCATTTTTTTTTTTTCAAAAGGTATGTTTAAAAACATGCTTGCATGAAAACCTAGTCACATCAGTAGCATTATAAGCAACTGTTGACTATTAACAGAAACAGAATACTTATAGAAGGATAAAGAATAAATAAATAATTATTCAATCAATTAATTCATTTGAATCCTGATACAGGTCCTTAACGTCCCAGATCAATCCATTACTCTATAGCTATTTTCAGTGGCTTGCATGAGGTGCTTTTCAGAGCCATGGCAAAATAAATATCATCATACTTGCATGTGAACGTGAGTCCATAACCTGTATTAAATGTGATGCAAATGAAAATTGAGATCGTGACCTTTTTAATGCTAAAAATGACCATTGTAAACTAATTCACGAACAAACGATACTTGTAATGAACTGGACATAATAACTGAAATATAACCTAATGAATCAGCACTGAATGAAACTGAAAGCTGTAAATCAGAACTGAACCGAATCTGAAAATGCTAATCAATACCTAGCCCTACTTTAACTTTATCACCTCTGTTGCTGAATGGGTTCATAGTATAATAAATCAAATCGATCAATATGCACCACTAAAAGTCCAAGACAACTACAGTATAACATACACAAAAAAAATACAGTGCATCTTAGCAAAACTTTTTTCTGTACATCTACACCATTTTAACATTACTCATGGTTTCCTGAACATCATAATGCCTGTCTGAAGGTGAGTTGTAGGCTCAGCTGAATATCTTTATCTGCCCTTCAGCTCTAAAATGGTTATGGAAATCAAAAAGCGTTTTGAGGCCTGTGTGTTATTTTCAGTTCAGATGATAGCGCAGCACTTTGCAGCTGGTGTCAAAGCCAACAGATGTGTATTTCTTACCCGAGGGAAAACATATCTTTATCTTTTTACCTGAGAGAAAACAAACACATATTTGTGCGAAGTAATGTATACAGCCGTACCTACAAATACCTTCATATTGACTGCATGTACAAGCAGGTTAATAACTAATATGGGTGAGTGGGCGGCATAAAACTTGGCAATGAATGTAAATACTGAGACAGATAAGTTAGAGGTTATAAGAATTCATAAAGCCTCCGAGTGTTGGGGAGGTTTTTTTTCTTCTTCTTTTTTTAAGTTGCCTCTGAACAGTGTGTCATTGAATGTGGGTTTGTATGATGGTACACTCATTGGCTAAATACAGCCTGAATGGGCATTTAAAAGGAGGATTTTAAAGTTTTTTTTCTTTATAATAGCACTGTATTAATGATGCAATCAATAAATCCTGCTATTCTATTTTGTATGACATCAAACATTATCAAACTTCCTTATGAGGTCTATTAGTTTCATAAACAATACTTGTAAGAAATGTACCCAGCCTTAAGATCTGTATAATTCTTGTCCTGAAGTCTATGAGCACATGAAAGACACCGGTTGAGAACTGTCGGCTCAAGCTGCTTTATAAACTCTCTGAAATGGCTGGAAGTTTTAAGGTACATAAGCACTGGCAGAACACAAGAACTGCCATTAAAAGCATTGCTCAAATGGACCGTATAGCAGATTCTACCCTTTAAACCGGAAGCGAGATGCTACATGTGAGTTTACGGCTGTCTGCTATTGGGCTGATTTGTGAATGTTCAAAAACCACCAATTTAGCAAAGAACCCAGCATGCATTAAACATTATGCTACTGTACATTGTAATTATTTGACACCTCTGCATTCCTGGAAATTTGCTTTTAAACACATTTTATTCAGACTGAAAACAGCCTAGAGCTCCATTTTAACAATACATTATGTGATGAATGCAGTTAAAGTTCTTATACAAAAGAGCTTATACAAATGGGCTCAAACCCATAAGCTGGGGAACAAATAAGAAAAATATTTAAGTGGCTGGCAATAAATGATAAAATCAAGTATTTTTTATTCTGAACTTGAATAACTAAATTATATTTTGGAAAATAATATCTGTTTCTAAATCTACTGTATAAATTCATAAGTTGTATTTACTACTTTTTTCAGATGTTGCTGTCAAGAGATTGGGCTGCAAAAGATCCTTACTTTGACAGAACAACCGGGCAAAATTTTCAGTCAATCCTTATTTTTAACTTAAAATGAGTTGCCAGCTGTTGAACTTTTTTGTAACATGAAAAGGCAACCGGCACTGTGGTCTTGCGACTTTAACAATACTTACATCATATATGCCACTTTCTTTTATCTTCGCAAAATGCCTGGCCAGTTTTAAAGGCTGTAAAAACTATATTTTCTCTCTTTTTAGCATCGCAACTGATCCCTTTTAGCATTTGGTAAATCAGGGATCAAGGCAAGCTAACTTTTTTGAAAACTAATGACAAAAAAACTTGAATGACCTGTTGATATTTTCTAATAAAACATTTTGCGTGTATGGAAAACAGCCGTTTTAAAATTCTTTTAAAGTTGCAGCATACGGGTTTAGAATGTTCTGAGGACAAATGACTGGATTGTGTTTCTTGGGTGAACTATCCCAGCTTTAAGAATAGGCTAGTTTATACACTTAAACGGTAACGTTGTGTTCTTTATCCGAATCATATAAAGATATTTTGGACTCACTGAAGCATGATTTTGTGCAACAAAACTATATCGTTTATTTTTTAGTGAACAGCAATACAACAAGCACTTATTTGACTCATATGTAAGCTGTGCCATTTCAATACAGTGCTCTCGTCACTTGCCTTCTTAGAACTAGTTTAGAGCTAAAGATTTGGTTCATCCATGATGTCACTGAAGTGACATCACTACTACCGGAGAATTCAGCGTGGCTCCAGATTCACGTCTCGGTACTGAGACCGCGCGCAGTGCAATCGATGGGATGAAATGCGAATGACGCATACAGGTTAAGGGTTTCCTCCCCGCACAGTGAAGTGTGACGTCTGCCCCTCCGCACCTTTAACTTTCACAACACGCGAAACCTTGTTACCTACGTTGGGCGTCCGACGGGCTTCTTTCACGACTTCAGCTTTTGCGCATGATACTGCGGTTCCGACGCCACTTCACGCTCCAACTCACCTTGAAACGCGGTGCTCTCGGTTTTTACAAGGAGAGCGACGGAGAGGCGACCAATCCCGCCCCGACGCCCTCCCCACCGGCCAATGAAATTCGAGCGGGGCGGAGCTAACAGCTAAATTGTCATGCTTGGTTTCACGCAGGCATTGCCATCAAGCCGCGTCTGGCTGCCGTGCGCTGGTGCAGGTGCTCTATTTCATCGAGAGGATGCGAAAGGAAAGAAGGGAGGGAAAGAATGAAGGGAACCGTCGGAGAAAAGTATGCAGGGCAGGAATAAAGGGTATCAGCAGCTGACAGTGTGTCTAACGTCCAGGGCTCGGCTAAGAATGATTTATTGAAAGGGGCACTTTGAGATATGATGAGGTTTCTCTCTGGTTGGCAATAGTACTATGATTTGGTATGTGGCCACTTTGATAGCAAGTGTATTCAGCACCAGAGGAACAGCTGCTCAAGGTGAGTTGAAGTGCAATTTATTATATACAGCCTTAAGTTTGCTGAGTTATTTTCTTCTTCTCAGTATTTAGCTAATATATAAATATATGTTTCTGGGATTGGGTCATTATGGGTTATATTTAAAAAATATATTTATTTAAATGCTATTTTATTCATGTTGAATATTTTCTATATGAATGACATAGCAGTTCTGTTTTATATTATTATTTTGTATCATAATTTTGTATTTATTTAAACATATTAATGCTGTGTCATCATTGCTTAGTGGCATTTCTTTTTAAGTGCTAGTTTTAAGTAATTTGGTCTCGCAAAACTGAAGGGTTTGAGCCGGTGCTCTCTTTTCCATCCATTTTCAGTAGTTTTTAATCCATGAGCAACTTTGAGCTTGTGTACTTAAACATATTAAGTGTGTTTTATCAAATTAAGGGATTGATCACCCCAAAATGAACATTTTGTCATGACTTACCCGCTAAAAAGGAGATGGTATCATTGCATATGTATCTAAGGCTGTCATTTAGACTAGCATGGTTTGCATCCTCAGGATATTGAGTAAATTGTGACAAAATGGGTGAAATATCAATTTAAGCTCTGAAAATATACATGGTGAACTTTAATTACACATCTTAACATGCTTTTATGGAGATGCTGTTATGTATAACTGGTATGTGCTCGATACTGATTATTATGCAGCATAAGTGTTTTTGGCTGTATGCAGTTTTGGTTATTCACTTTTTGAATAGTATGCCTTTTTTGACCTTGCAGACCTTTTTAAGCGTGAGAGCGCTCCAAATGAGCCGTTATAATTGCAACTTAAAAAAAAGTGTTCTGTGAATCTGATTGCCTTTCAGACTAGTTTAAACAAGTGGCGTGTCTTTGTTTTAAATGTTAGGTTCATGGACTCACATAGCCCTGCAAATTCCAACTCGACCACAAGAGGGCTGCTAGTCGGATGGCAAGGAGCATCCAATCTAGAATCGCAAGAGAACTTTTCTCATTGCATGAACTATGAATAATTACACATTGCCAGAGTGACCTATACCTGCTTCAATATAGGGCTGTAGATGTAGGTGTTATTTAACCCTGATGTTTTACATATATAAAGCATAACGCGATCGTCTTGCCTTGCTAAACTTGAGCTGTATCATCTGTTTAATCTGACAGCGAGACGTCTTTCACCTTGCTGTACTGACTGTGCACTTTGCTACGTACGCTCAGTGTCTCCCTCCTGTGTGTCAGAGTCACGCTGCACTATCCCAGCCCCAATGCAGCTCTCTCCCTGCCCTCACCCTCCCGTCTCAAGCTGTCAGCTGGCAAACATGCCGGCAATCACTAGATACAAACCTGGCCTAGTGCCAGATCTCTACTTTGTTGCTCTGTCTAAACAGAGGGCTGGGAGACGGCAGACTGAGAGCCATGAGCTGATGCGCCGCTCCGGGTAGGCCCTCGAGGCTCAATGCTAGCTGACCGCACTGAACTTGTTGAGACCTCCAGCAGTCCACCTCAGGAACAGACCTACTTCCCTCATGATAAGAGCTTGTGCCTAACATCTGTCCCCTCTAAACACGTTTGTCTGTTCGAATGTCATTTTGGCAGGTGCTCAAATTGATCTTTTTGTCTAAATTTTTCTAGATTGGCACCAAGGAGGTTTATACTAGGAGAGAGTCGTCAGACAGCATTTCAGTTTATGTCTAGAGCTTTGAGCCAATCACCTGAGCCCTAAATGACATGTGACAATATAATATAATATAATATAATTAGTGCTGTCAAACGATTCATTGTGATTAATCACATTTAAAATAAAAGTTTACATAGTATATGTGTATATACTTTCTATATTAATTATGCATTTATGTGTTTAAGAAAAATATGTTGTTTATTATTAAATACACTTAATATATAAAATATAAGAATATACATGTATACATTTAAATATTTTCAAAACACATGCATGTGTTTTATTTATATATACATTATAAATATCCACAGTACACATACATGTATTATGTAAACAAAAACTTCACGATTAATAGTTTGATAGCACTAAATAATATAATATAATATAATCTATGAGCATGAGTAGCTGAGCAATAGCTGTGATTTTGCCTTTGGCACACTGTATATTAGTTATATAAAAATATTATTTATTGAACAATAATATATAAGTGAATAACAATAGCCATTATAAAAGTATAGTAAGTTTGTAAATAAACACAAGCAAACAATTCAGTCAAAAGTAGAAAAAATATGCTCTAATACAGAATTTAATTACATAAAAATGAAAAGATAACTGTAATGCCAAATTGATTTGCTCTGCTACAGGTAATAGATTAATAAGACCAGGAAACAGACCTTGGCTGTTTAATGCAACTAAAATGAATAAAACCTTGCATAACACCATCAACATAAGAGCCAGCATCAAATTCCCGAAGGACAAAATAAAACTATATATAATTGTTTTATCAATATGTGAATAATATTATTCTCAGTGGGTTTATGTGCCCCAAATGGCCGTTGTTTGGCTTGAAGCTTACATCTCCCAGAATTTCTAAACAAATTGTCAAATATTTGCTTAATCTATATATACGAGGACACCAAAAATCTCTTAAAACTACATTCTGTAATGCAAAAACAGTAATAATATTGTAAAATTATAAGTATATATTTTAGAAGTATCCATTTTCTTTAAAAAGTTTGACCAATTTTGTGACATTTTCCATATGTATATTATATTGTATTATATTATCATTTTATCCTCCACAATGCCATAGTTACAGCGTCTACCAGAAGGTGGTAACAGGCCGGAGTAAGCAGCCAAATCTTCACTCTTTGATTTGAGCAGACAGGATGTGATTTGAGCTGATGTGGGTACATGCAAAATGATGGTGATTTGTTTTAGCAGTTAGCACCTGCTAGCAGACTAGATACTGCCGGGTTCTTAACCCTTAGGCGTTGTTGATGTAGCTGCCAGCTGGAAATGGGGAATCTAAAGAAAGCTTGCACTGGAGGTTTGTACCGGAGTCTATGTTTCATGGAAAGCCTGTTAGAGGAGGGCTAGCGGGGGACCTGACAGCTGCTCATTTTTAAGCGGTGTTGGATAACATTGGATGTGTTTTCCAACAGTCATCACTTCTCTTTCATCCTCAGGCTGTGATGGCTTGATCCTCATCCAGCGGAATGATAAGCGTGTAGGCCTCTTTCCTGTGGAAAAATTAAAATTGTTTATATAACAAACAAGCAGCCTGTCATCACATCTGGAGCAGTTTCCAACACCACTCACACGAGCATGCTGTTTTCATGTCATTTCTCTGTCTTGGTAATACAGAAAAAAAAAAAAAGAACTCTCAGATTGCTGTATTTCAACTCATTGGCTCTCTTGACCGATACTTTTGATGTCTTGTAATTATGATTTATAATGTCAGCCATAATCCAGCCAAATCCATGGCAGGCGTTCCAATCAAACAATGAAAAGCAGCTGACTTGCACTGATTGCATGGAAAGCTGCAGAATGCGAACCACAGAGGGCACAGCTGAGGCAGCCAATTTCCAAATGCATTTTGTTGGCTCCAGTGATTCTGAGTGAGGCGTAATGCTTTGGGCAATAAAGAACAAAGTGGAGTTACAACTATAAGAATTTTTTTACAGTTACTTTTTATTTGTTTCTGGGCTTTTGCCTTTCTATATACACACACACACACACACACACACACACACACACACACACACACACACACACACACACAATGTTAACATTTTTAATAGTATAGAAAGAGAGTCCAACTTGCCTGCCCTTTTACTTTTAAATTATTAAATAAATAAATGAATTGTGTGTGTATATATATGTATATATATATATATATATATATATATATATATATATATATATATATATATTATATATATATATATATATGTGTGTGTGTGCATGTGTGCTGTGTATATTTTTCATGTATACATAAATACAAACACATGCATGTATATATTTGAGAATTTTTTTATATATTTTAAATATAATTATATATAACATATAAGAATATAAAACACTCTACACACACTATAATAAGAATATGGTCATCTTAGATATATTTTAGGCACTGGAAAGTGCTATAGGTTGTGAATCATCAGGTTTTGTCATATTGAATATACATTTGGGATGTCTTGTTCAGTTTTAAACAGTAAAAAACTGACAAAAATCTTCAAATAGCTCCCCAGCACTGTAGATTCTGATGTGAATGTCTTATCTATGTCTGTGGCTGGATTCCATTTCTACTTTCTCAGCACTTCAAAGGCTGTTTCCTGTCTCTGATACTCTCTCTCCTCAACACTATCAGTCTAGTCCGGTACCACAGCCAGATATAAAGCATGTGCCCAAACAGACTCCCTTGGAGCAATAGAAGACTTTGTCTCATTCAGAAATTTGTGTTTCAGATCTAGATGTTTCTATTATCCACAGACCCGTTGAGCTGTTTGGAACTTGGATATAAAATCTGGCCATTATCTGAGCTTCAGTCTTTTTGGGGAGAATAATGAAAGTATAAAATGATTTCTCTAACTTTGCTACCGAGCTTCAGCCTCTGTTGTTGGTATGATATTGTTGGTAAAATATTGTGATTCTAAAAATGTTTGAAAGATTTTTCTTAAATATATTTGTACAATTTTGTAATGCAAACATTTTAACTAAAATGCTTAATTTGTTGTATAAAAATATTAAAACCTTTACGTGCTGTAAAATATTATATTACTAGTTAAAAATATAATGTGCATATTTGTATATTTATGTGCATGTTATAGAACTATATAATATAATATAATATAATATAATATAATATAATATAATATAATATAATATAATATTTACAAGGCACAAACTGTTGATCACAGTTTTTAAAAAGGTTTCAACACTTTTTTTATATGGAGTTTTGTCTATTTAGTAATTGTTTTTTTCTGTAACAATATTTCATCAGTTTAACAATTGAACACCCTGGACATCTCTATCCCTCACGGCTATGTTTTTATTACAGTCAGAAATTAAATATTGCTCTACCCTTAGATCTAAAACTTAAATTCCTGGTCTGTTAAGTTTTTTCCCTTAATATCTTCCTCAATGAAATCACTCATCAAACACATTCTGCAGATACCCTGTGAACCTTGCATCAATTTTTCACCATGGGCAGACCTGTGTCCTGATTGATGTGAATAGGAAGTAACAGGCCACCGATGGCCCAGGGCGAAGGGCTCGTTCCATAAAAGTCACTAACCCTTATATGTCAATCAGCTGGTATTTGGGCCAGCATTGACTCAGGTCCCCCTCCCCAAATACACATCTTCCTCTTCCTCTTCCTCTGTCTGTTAAATGCATGCAAGACAACACTAGTGGAAGATGTTCCATATATAGATACCTTCAAAAGAGCCCTGTGGAATTTGGTTAATTATGCATGACTTAGCTCTGGCGTCGAAGTAAAGACAGTATGTTTCTAATTCAAGCTCATCAACAGATGAAAACCTCCCCTCCCATGTTGGAGAACATGCCAGATGACTGTTTTATTTATGTCTAAGTACTCACTGGCTCCATTTAAGTGTCATCAAAGATCTAGACTTTAAACAGCAGTGTAAAACAATCAAG
This sequence comes from Puntigrus tetrazona, assembly GCF_018831695.1. NCBI lineage: Eukaryota > Metazoa > Chordata > Actinopteri > Cypriniformes > Cyprinidae > Puntigrus > Puntigrus tetrazona. The sequence continues at coordinate 7,268,613 of NC_056719.1, read as the reverse complement.
CTTACATGTATGCATTCGGTAGACACTATTATCCAATGTGACTTTTACATCGCTACTTCCACTTAAAAAAACCTAGTTTACCTTTTAACCTTCTTGTTGGGTATTTTATGTATCGTCCACACTGGGAATGGAAGAACTGGGTTTTTTTCTATGCACTGTTCGTTTAGTCAATGAAAAGCAGACTCCTGGTCTAAATAAAAGCTACAGCTTAACATCTGGCTTTGATCGTTAAAGAATTGAGAGCATGGGCCTATTGATCGATACACTCTTTGCTCTTGTTCAGATCTGCATCTGTGATGCAGCCACAGCCTTCAGCACACCCTAAATATCATCAGTCATCTCAGAGGGCCGTCGTGTGTGGAGTACTGGTGTATTTTGTGGACGATGCTGTAATGCAGTGGTATCTTGAAACACTTCTTGATTTCAGAAACAGAAATGTTTCTTTTTGATTGGCACAACTGAAAGTGATGACACTCAGGACGCTTGGAAGATGGTACTCCAGCAGTGCGGTTAGAGTGCTGACTAATGGAGGAGTGATGCTGGGCGGAGGTGTTTAGTCTGAGTCAGCGTCGGGAGAGCAGAGGAAGAATCATGATTCAGCACGTGGTAGAAACGTAGTTCAGAGTTTGAGACAGTGGAATATTAGGATAGCAATAGGCGCCAACGCTGATGAAAAAATACACACAAAAAAGCTGTATATGCTGGTTAGGTATGTTTGTTGCAAGTTCTGTTCATATTTTCTTGGGCCAGGATTTTGCAGATAAAGAGCATTTTGTGATATTTTGAACTTTTTATGTTTTATGTGGAGGCGGTGGATTTGTCTTGTAAATTCTGATTCTCAATTTCTCATATTGTCTGCTCATTGATGGCTAAGATATGAAAGCATGGTCAATATATCAGTATCGCATCTTGGCTAATTCGATTTTTATCAGCTTCCTTTTATCAGCTCATTTCCTAATCTAAGTTAAACTTTAAAACACTCAAACCCCTGGTTTCATAGAAAAGGCCTAGTCCCAGACTAAAATGTAAACCTGAGTTGTTCCAAGTGAAAGAAACTTGCACTGACTGATCTTAAAACATGTCAGTGCCTTTGTTTTGTCTCAAGATGCCCAACAATAATGCTGTTTTTCTAAGCCATATTTATAAAAATTGTTTAAATCTCCTAATTGAACTATGGCCTAATCCTGGCTTAGGCTAAGCCTTGTCTATGAAACTGGGCCATAATTTAATAACACTCTTAAATGTACATTATGGCAGATTTCAAAATTCATAACTACTTTTATACTTTATAATGCTTAAACCTAAATTAATCTGCAGCATTGATGACTGTCACTTGTTAGTGATTTATTTTATTTAGTCAAAATATCGGTGACTCCCTAATAAGGAATGTTAGTTTTGCCCAGTGATATTTCAGTATGGGTGGGGCTTCTCAACACAAGGCTGCAGAAACAGTAGTTGATTAGAATAAAAAGTCTGAGAAACATGCCTTTTACCATGTTTCCACTTCACGTCTGCACAGCGTAACACAGACACTATCATCATCAGTCAGCGCTGAGATCGAGATGCCAGACTAAGCGTGCGCTTTCAGATCCCGCTGTATCGTGTGTGTCAGGAAAGGCTGCTGGACTTCACAATGAATTGACAGAGATGTAGAGAGCATGTGTGAGCGTGTGACTCCTTTGACGTGCGTGGGCCCGGCAGGCAGCCAAGCAGCGTGCTGATCTCCTCTCTCCCTTCCCCCCTGACTGGACCGCTTCCCCCCCATGTCTCATTTTTCAACTGTCCATTGATGCAGAGCACTCGGCTTCCTCCTGCCCGGCTCCACCATGTCCATTAAACATTCATACTCTGGCCCATGAGATACTTCAGTACTGTACCCCAGGCTCTCTGCCCAGGATACTCTATCGCGCGCCCCTCTCGCTTTTCTCTCCGCCCTCGTTTTCCTCTCCTCCTTCACCGCCATCCTTCAGAAGGCAATCAATTCTGAGCGCTCGCTATCTGTGCATCCATCTCTCTCAATCTGTCTGGCTGCGCTATAGATCTGTTAAAATTAGATTCATCATCCACCACGAGTCTATGTGTTTGCTCACTGTGTATCGCGGGTGGATGCCTGGCACGGGACGTGGCGCAGGCGGGATGCTGACTGGCTGTGATGAATCAGGCCCTCCTGAGCCGCCTCCTCTCCTTCTCGTGGCATGGCGCCTACCTTCGATCAACTTTTCCCTTTAAATCCAACTATCCGACCTTCCACCCCAATCATATCTGCCCTGCCTCTTTTACTCAGGGTCAGCCAGACCATTAATAAGATTTAAAGGTATATTCGGATGATAGAAATGACGTTAATTAAAGAGGCTATATACAGTATATGGGATTTTTCAACCACTAAATGCCGCATGAGAGCACTGCCTCTCAGAGTAAAACAAACATGGTCTTTGGTAACACCTCATCCCTTCAGATCCCTGTGTTGCCAGTTGGTGAAAAACAGAGCGCATTTCATTTCAGTCATTTAAGCTACTGAACGAAATGGGCCCGTAACCTTCATGTGTGTCAAGTTTGATTAAGAGGGCCCTTTGAGTTTTAGTTACGTGTTGGTGATTTAAGTTGTAAAATTTAATATATATTGCAATATAAGATATAGTTTTACAAAAGAGGTAAGTGAGCATTTTTTCACACTAAGACATTTATGGCTATACTCCTTTTATTAAAAGAGAAGTGAAAGGAGCTTAATTTGTTTATGGAACATTCCTTTAATGTAGAAATCTCCACCAGGCCGGCAAATTTAAGAGCAGCTGACATACTAGACTGTGATAGTTTTTCTGTTAAATTAATATTTTGGGCTGAATAAGTAATTTTGTGCCCGTGTTATATAAGGGAGCGACATGGGACATGACACTTTTTATCTGCTTCTTCACAGTGCTGTGGAGCCAGAGGGAAAGAAATGTTGTCAGGAGACATTCGCTGTGCCATCTTGCCATGCACAAAGTGTAATATTCTGACAGACTGACAGCAAGTTATCTGTTAGCCCCTGTGTTTGGGAGATGAAAAGACCATGCTGTTTGTGTTTTAATTTTGAGCAGACTGGAACATATGTCTGTTGAACTATGCAGATGAGTACTACTTAATGCGCCAGGTTCAAAAAAGAACCAACCAAGCATTAGCCAACCAGTCTGAAACTTTTACTACTATCATTGCACTAACAAACCATTTTGGTTCGAAACATCTTAGTATTGACTGTTTAGACAGTCGCTGTTACAAATGAAAACAGTTTGCTGAGCTAGCTTGCTACTGTTAGCGTGTTTTCTGGGCTCTCCTGTTCTCCAGAGTGCAGTGGAATGAACTACAGCATGCGAAAAGCATACTAGGTGCACACCGCGAAAAGGTGAAGGGGAGGTACACAGGGAATAGCTGTCAGATAGAAATAGAGAGATATATTGCCAGAGAATCCAATTGCTGCTTATATAATGCTAGGCAGCGCAGAGAATTGTAGGTGTCTTCTGCCATTGCCAACGCAAATGTGCGTGTGTTTGGGAATATATTTAGATACAGATTCTGTTTTTGTCTCAGTTATTTTTATATTCGATAGGATTAATGACCTGATACCTTGAAAGGCGTTCCCGGGAATTGCTGTAGCGACTAGTGTTGCTTTCTTTGAGTAAAAATGGGCCTGTCTTGTTCTTTTTTAAATGAGTCTCTGTATTGTTGTAATCCACATTTTCCGGTCAAAATCCACATTCCAGCATGGCAATAAAATAATTACAACAACTATTGTAGTAAAATATGAATTTGGATTAGCTTAAAACTGAAATCCTGCTTTTTGAGAATCATTCAAAACCAGTGAGATGGTGTTAGCGCGTGCAGGTTTTAGGGGACAATAGGTTTTAATTGTCCAATCCCAGAAGGACAGTTTTCCCTTTTTTTTTTCCTCAGTGCACAAAACTCGGATACTCTCTGTTGCTTTATTAAATCCATTTAAATGTCACATGGAAAACAATTGTTATGATATTATGCCATCAAATTTCGTTTCTTTATTGGACATTTTACCTCAGAATTTCCTTACAAGGAGTCATAACACAACACAATTATTCTCTCTGGAAATCTTAGTTATGCTGCCAGGATACCTCATTCTGGCAAATATATTATTCTTTATGGAAATTCTAATTATAAATAAACATATTTGATTTAATATTAAAATGTATGAGAGTTAGCTTAGCAACATGCTAACATCAGAATCACTTGTAAGATGAGTTTCCCATGCAGAGTGCAATTTGTGAGGCTTACAAGGTTTCTGCCGATGTACTAGAGCTTTCAGAATCGATTATTTAAGAGGCAGCATGACACTTTGGATGTTGGCGAAAGTAACTGCCTATTAAAGTTTTGAAACAGTTAATGTTTCACTTCTATCCTGTTTGGTATACAGAGCATGTGTAATCAGTAATATGCACAGATTTTCCAGGGAATGATTTTGGATCTGCAGTCTCGGTTGCGGAAGTGATGGTGGAAGGCTGCAGATTAATCACTGACTCTTCAGCCATGTAAAGTTGCAGACTAAGAGGATTGAATACAGTCAACATTTCCCCAACAATATAGGATTAGCAGCCGATTCCTGCCGTAGATGCCTGGGTATATTCACAATCTCATATATTACAGTGCACCCACCATTGTCAGATTTGCTGTCTTTGCTGGCAAATGAGCACAGTTTAGCTTAATGGAATTTCACAAGTACTTGTAAAATATACAGTTTTGCCTACTTTTGAAAGAAGAATTACTGAAATAATATTCTTTAAAATAATACATTTAGGTGCAAACTGAATGTATTATCTGAAAGTACTGTTTATATATATAATAATCTATCAACACTGGAACTATAATCACTCTCCACCTCACATCTAATTATTAAATTACTCCGATTCATCTAGCAAAGCAAACCAGTACAGTATTACTAGAGTTTTTGTTTTCAGCTATGAACTGTGCAAAGTAATGACCGCTATAGATGGTTAGAATGGAATTTAGCTATAACTCCCGAATCAAAATAGATGCAAGAAAGAAATCCAGTCACCAAAGGCAACCGTACTGTCTTTTAAACATTGTAGTTACCTGAAATATGATTGTATAACCAATCATTTGTCAGTCTGGCAGTCAGTTTTTGGTTACTTGCCAGGAATCAAAAAAAGGCAATTGTCACAGAAGCTTTAAGACCTCATTAGTGGAAACCAATATTTTGTTTCTGTTTCTGCCTAGCCTGTTGTTGAGTCAGCCTCTAACATCATTACTACACAGTCATTTACACACATGCCTAAATGAGGAGCGAACACTGCCTGGGAGAGTTAGGAGGAAATCAGACTATCCTCGGAGGAGTTTGTGGAGCTGGATCTTAATCATGTGGCCCCTATCTGGAGGATAGATTAACCTCTGTAGCCCTGACAACGCAAGCTCACAACAGCTGCGGGATATTGAAAAGAGAATTGGCAGCGAAACGAGAAATGAAAGTCGTCTAACAGGTGACACATCAAAAAAATCAGGAGAATATTTTTTGACTTAACACATAAGATTTGCGTGTTATTTTTTCAGCGTTGAGCTTCTCATTCACAAATGTCAAAAAAGACCATTAAACCCATTGCATAAATTGACCATATGGTGCTCATGCACCATGTGACAACAGAATATCTGTGGATTATTTTAGCTTTGTATAGGGAGCGGTTTTGCTGTTTACTATACATTTTTAAGCTGATGAGACTTTTTGGCCCTCTACAGCACATGCTGAGCTTTCTAAAGATCAGGTTTCTCGACCTCACAGCCAGCTTGTCACTCTCAAGACACTCTTTACAATAAACACAAATCAGTTCTGTGCATATTTAGTGCTTTAGTAAAACCAAGGTGTTATGTAGACTAGCACATCCCTAAATAAGTCAGCTAAATTGAGTAGTTTTTATTTGCCTGAACCACTAGTTGACTTATCTCTCATGTGAACTCCTGAAAGGTTTTATAGTTTTAAGATGTTTTGAACTTGTTTTATTCAACTTGATCAGCTCATTTGCATATTTTTGCACAAGATGTTTATTCCACACATTTCTGTACAAGTCACATGGTACAAATGCATATTTAGTGGCATGTTATAAAATTGTTTTAATGTTGGATCGTATTCATTTTTGTGGCTGTTTCAATGGGGTTATAACAGAGATGCACAGCATACAATAAAGGTTTTTAAACTGTCCAGCTGTTGACTGTCACAATTCAAGCACAGTTATGTGCTTACTTAAAAAGTAAATAAAAGTCATAAGTCACATGGGTATATTTGTAGCAATAACCAAAAATACATTGTATGGTTCAAAACTATTGTTGGAAATTATTACATTTCCTACTGTAAATATATCCAAATTTCCCATTTTGATTTGTAAGATGCACTGGTAAGGACTTCATTTGGGCAACTCTTTTTTTCCTCAATGTTTAGATTTAGTTTTTTACACATATTGTCCTATCCTAACAAACCATACATCAATGGAAAGCTTATTTATTCTTTTATCTTTGTTGTCCAGGGTAACATATTTAAACCTGGTAAAGTTGTCTTTGTTTTCTCCTGTGTTTTTTCTCAACCGTTGACAAAGCCACCAGCCTGTCTAAAAAAGACCTCAGTGGTTGTGCCCCTGCAGAGAACGTTGTAGGAACACTATATTAATTATATTCTCAATTTCCATCTCTTTGAGAACACTGTGCTAGAGGGCTGAAGGAAACAGCCAATTAAGTGATTTCCTCTCATTGCATTTTAAGTGTTAGGTCTTTAGCATTGTTGTTTTTAATGGGAAGGAAAAGCATCCATTTAGCGTTTCTGAGACATAGTCTGGAGTTCTCATTGCAGGTCAAATGCAGATGAGATTTGCCGAAGTAATTTCTAGTCATTTGCTTTGATTTGCTTCTTACTTTGCACAGCCATTCAGATTCGATTGCCTTGAAAAACATGGTTTTAGGCATTACTGCGTCTACAGTGTAGTCATTTTGAATTGACTTACATTAAGCATAAAAAAGCAAACGTATTAGGGAATATTAAGCAATATGTGCTGGTCTACCATGAAAAGTGCTGTGTCGTTCAGTCTGAATCTAATGAAAGAAAATGGATTAAACCCTTAGTTTAGATTAACTGCTCTGTATATCTCTGATACTCTTGTGCCAATTGGCCTGTGGTACTAAAGCAGATCGAAAACCATATCAAATAGAAAGGAAAGTTAAATGTATTATGTTAAATCATTAATGTGTCTGTCATACTACTGTATTGCCTTATAATTTTTGGGGTACAGAACATTTTCTACAGACTGATAAGATCCCGAGTCCTGCCTCTTGTCAGAATATTCCAGAAATATTTGTAGCTAGCAATAGCGACAGTAGCTAGCTATTTTGATGCAGTGTATTTTTAAATCAAAACAAAAAAGACTTCAAGCCAGGGCTAAGAAAGAAAGTCATTTAGGGATTATATTCTAGTTTAAGTCTTAAACTCCAGCTGACCTATTAGGTTAATGTCATACGTGCAGGGTAAAGCTCTAAATGTGGTTGGCATGCCATTACTGTTCTTTCAGGAGACCAAGAGTTTGCTGATCCATCCTTAGCCATCTGCCCCTAATACTAGCATTCAGCAGGGGGTAAGAAGCTTGGTTTGGGCCCACATCTGCAATGCCCTTTTAAACCCCGAAAGGCCAGATTTGTCTAACATTTGCATAATAACGCCATTGCCAGTTCTAACTTTAGAAAGATATGTGAAATTATATGTTCTTAATAAGTAACTGAACCAGGGATGTGTCTCCTGCCAGCCTTTAACCCAAAATGACCCCGATCTGACTTTTGTAAGTTTGACACAGAGCAACTTTTGCATGCATAAACATTGCATTTCTTTCTAGTGTGTGAACTCATAAGCATAAGTCGTTAACCAGACAACCATGAACAAACATTTTAAGTTTTCATGTCTGCACATGAAATTCCATCTCACAATTTTTTTTTTTTTTTTTTTTTTTTTTTATCAAGTCGAGGTAACCAGGAAACTATATGATCTGAGAAGTGTGGGGATACATTCTAAACCTTATCAGTCTGGCTCATGAATATTAATTAGGTGATGTAACCAGCAGATATAAAATATGACTGAATATATACACAAAATCTATTTAAAAAATGAATTTCTACTGCTTGGATACATCTACAACATTACAAATATTTACATTTTTAGATAAAAGAGTATTTACTGTAACTAGTCGCTTATTAGCATGCATATTATTTATTAAATATTTGCTGTTTATAAGTACTTGTGAAGCACATATTCTGCATGACCATATTCTACATTCCTATCCGATACCTAAACTTTAAAACTTCCTTACTAACTACTAATAAGCAGCAAATTTGGAGCATATTAAGGCAAAACATGTACTTAATGGTTTGTTAATGGCGAGAAATTGAACCGTAAAATGAAGTGTGACCAATATTGTTATTAAAAATGACGTAATGCACCTCAAAAGTGCGTGTGATATAAATCAGTGACATTAACATAATAAATGGTCACATTAAGTATCAATCAATCATCCGAAATCTTTTAGAGAGCTGTCAAATGTGATATTCACCTTGAAATATGGGAGTAGCTGTGGCAGGTTACTGTGCAGCGATCAGTGTATTCATTAAGGATCCTGCTCACGTGAGACAGAAAGTTATGCACTGCCCCCAGTTCCTCCTTTGCAATTAGAGGTCTATCAACTCTTACATCTTACTCTGTGGTCATTACTTAGGAGTAATTTATAGTTATTTATAGAAGCAGGCATAAGTAGGTTCATCCTTTGCAAAGCTAACCTCTCAGAGGGTTTTTTTACGAGGCCGGTCATTACAGCTCAGGACCTGTTCATAGAAACATTAATAAAGTGATTCAGGCGAACTGAAATAAAAATTGTGGTGAAGTGGTCGTCTTTTATTGAGGTTGTTTCTTGGCTGTGACTTTCTGAGATATACTGACTTCACTCCCCATAGACAGTTTTTCATTTTTTTTTTTTTTAAAAGAAATCACTTATGAACACCAAGGCTGCATTTATTTGAAAAAATATAAATAAAAATACAGTCAAAACTGTAATATTATGAAATAGTTTTACAGTTTAAAATATTTGCTTGCATTCTAATATATCCTAAAATTCATTAATATTCCTTTGCCTTTCTCTTCAGTACCACGTCTTCCAGAAATCATTCTGAATTGGTAGTCTATATATATATATATATATATATATATATATATATATATATATATATATATATATATATATATATACAGTTACAGTAAATGGGTAAAAGGAGAAGGAATTTGAGTTATCTCTGGCCTGCACACAGAGTAGCATGAAATAATCTAATTATCCACATTTGATCATGAGCTGAAGAATCGTATGCTATTTAGCTCAAGAGTCTGTTTATTCCGCTCAAGCTGTAATCATACGGTTAAAGTCACCTGAAATCTGAGTGCAGCTCTGCTAGAGGAGACAGAAGCTAGTAGCCTGAACCTCTGAGGGTTCTGTGTGAACTCTGTGAGTGATCCATGGCATGGGTGGTGTGATCCAGCCGATCTAGGTCAAGTCCTTCCCTTCCATTAGAGCGTCATTAGTTTTCAAAGCCACCATGGTATTTCGGTTTTTATCAGCCTTTTCAGAATCGTCTGATGCAGATGAATGGGGAAGCTGCAGTCTATTGTTCACCAAGGGGAGGTAATGTCATTTAATTCGCACTGTACCGCTGAGCTTTTTATTCTTTCACTTTGTGTTTGCCCATTTGCAGTCTTTTCTCACCTTTTCTTTTCTTCCCAAGTCGTACACAAACCATCTTAACTTGTCGTCCGGTTGTTCTGCCAGGCGATACACTCTTCTAGATGTAATTGCACAGTCAGGAGCCATCCTGTTTAGTTGCTGTGTGTGTTTTTTTACACTGAAAATCAGAAATTCTCATCACCGCTCATTAAAGTTATGCAACACTGACAAGATTGCCTCTAAAATAGTCAGATGCTCGATGGATGCTCAAACAGATGCTTAATTCATTTTCTTGAGCACAGCAAACAAATATGTTTTAAAACTGCTTAATAGTAACAGTTAATTGTACAGGTGTGATTTTTTTTATTCATTTATTTATTTATTTAATTTTATTTGGAATAGTTTTTAAAGGCCTGGCACGATTATGAAAACCCCTTACTTGAGCATTTCCTGTATATAGATTTTTTCTTTAATTAAGATTTCTCATTTGTCTTGCCATATTGATTTTGTTACTTATGAAATAGATGACAATATTATGACTCTTGGGTGTTGATTCAGTGTTTTCAAAATGAAGCACACTGTCCTGAATCAAATCCTTCACAATCTCAAAGCACTTACGGTTACTTTGACCTACTTTTCTAAGTGGGATTTTCAAAGGAAGTACGGTGCCTCCAGCCTTCCGCTACATTTATAATGTTGAGCAAGATCTGTGAAGATGATGATATGCTGCAAGATCATTAATGTATGCCTAATATATTGATGCTTTCCATCAGTATATTCGTGCAAATTTGATGAACCTTCAAGGAGTCTGAAAACCAAAGTATATATTATATTATATTATATTATTTTATATGTGACCCTGGACCTCTTATGTTCTTATGCTGCAGCTATGTTTGCAGAAATAACCAAAAATACATTGTATGGGTCAAAATTAACAAATTTTCTTCAGTGTAAAGACCCTGTCCATGAAGATATTTTATACATTTCTTACCGTAAATATATCAGAATTATTTGGATAACTTTTAATGGTGATTTTTCACAGTATTTAGATTTTTTTGCACCCTCAGATTCCAGATTTTCAGTTAGTTGTATATCAGCCAAATATTGTTCTATAATAACATCAATGGAAAACTGATTTCTCAGATGATGTTTAAATTATATCAACCGATTAATCATGATTAATCACATCCAAAATAAACTGTTTTGTTTCCATAACAAACACACAAACATATATTATGTAAACAAAAACTTAATCATGATTATATTATATTTGGTTGCGTTACAATGATTTCCTAATTTGAAATATGATCAAGGCTGCTGGAAATATAACAAAAAATATAAAAACCACTCTATTTTATTTGGGTGCACAAAACATTCCCATGATTATTTGTACTACTGCTATAATTACAATAATAATAATCACACACTGATATGTAAATACAAATGTAAATAATTAAGCAACTTTTACGTTTATTTTAAGTTTAGGGGCGCACGCTTCTGTCTTCTACCAAATAAATACTTTTGTGAAACAACAAGACTAAACAAATGATGTTTGGATTTGTAGTGCACAGAATGCTTAAGTCCTCTCTGTTGTAAATGCACATCCTATTCTCTCAGGGCTCAAGTGGTTTGACTGGCTCAATCCCTTGTGTCTTTCATTGTAAACGGGAGTAAATCTGGAGGGGAGAGGAGAGAAGCTTGTTAACCGCTTGTTGCTCTCAGCCTTGCAAACAGTGAAGTCATACCTTCCAAGGCTTGTTTTGCTCTCCGGTGATGTCACCAGCAGCCAATCAGCAGGCGCTGCTGCAGTAGGTAGTGGAGCAGCGAGAGTCTTGGGGATACGCACGGGCCGGCGGCTCTCCGCCTCGCTCTCATCACATCATCAGAGATGGAGATGGAGAGAGAGAGAGATGGACAGAGATGGAGAGAGAGAGGGGAGAGAGAGAGAGAGGAGAGAGAGAGAGAGAGAGAGAGAGGAGAGAGAGAGAGAGAGAGAGAGAGAGAGAGAGAGAGAGAGAGGGAGAGAGAGAGAGAGAGAGAGAGAGAGAGAGAGAGGAAAAGCAGCAGCTGAGAATATCTAATCACAGTCGTGAGTCAGTCATTTGATTCCTCAGCTCTTTTGTATGTGATGTGCCTCACAAAGGAAATTACATACTGAATAAATCAATTTTAGTTGACCTAGGTTTTGGATTAGGCCAGACTGTTTTATCTGTCTTATTAGGCACCTCTTAAAGAAGCTATCATACACTGATTATGCCAGTTTTTCTTTGGCCAGTGACCTTAAGCCAAGGTCAGTTTTGCTCGCGAGGAAGGCAAGACTTGGGTTTGTATCCCATATAATGCAAATATCATGTTTGATGAATCCTTTTTGATTGCCTGTTTATCTACTGCATGCAAGATAAGCTGGGATGTCATGGTTACTGTAGCGAAGGTTGAAAGGTTGATAGCAGTTTCTGATAGCAGTTAATACTGTGTCATTGCTTGTATAGCTTTCTGGAAAATTGTGATTTGATAAAACCTACTCATTTAAATCAATCTCAGTGTGGTTGTTGTTATTCACCTTTTCAGGTGTGTGCGTGACACACAGTGGGGTCTTACAATATGAGACACATTTTGAGAGGACTGAGAGATAATTGTTCAGAATCATTAAATGATACAGTTTACATTATAGTGTGTGTGTGTGCGTATATATATTTAATCTGACATAACTGTAACTCTAGTTTATTAATGGAGTCAGTTGTGAACACATGGCTCTAAATGATTCACTCATTTAGTGAATCTGATTCGAGACTGTTTCACAGAATCTTTTTGACTGCCTTATTAAAAAGAACAAAATATGTTTGTTGCCATGTAGAAACGATTTTTATTTTAAGCCTAATTATTATGATTTGAAAATAATCCAAAGAACATTTTATGCTTCAACGAAAGCAACAACTGAGTGACCATCTGTAAGAAATATATATATGATCAGTGTGAATTACAGAACACAGAATCATAAATATTTCTTATTTTATGTTTTACATTTTTAAAAAACCTACAAAAACTTTACTTCCAGCTATAATAAATATATAGGGGACAAAAAAAATCTATATTTTCTTTTGGAGTCCATTGACATTGTTGTTGTAGTTAATAGAGAATGAATGAGTGTGCGTATATTGATTAGTAAAATAGTTTCAGGAAATCCGGATATAGCTAATTTACACGGAATTGAACTTCAATCAATGCTTTAGTGCAGCACATAGTCTGCAGACTTACTTGATCTACTAACCAAAGTCTATTTTCAGCAGTCAGATGAATCATTGCTCCCTAGAGCAGTTTCAGTGTGCGGTTTGTACAGTCCTAAGTGTGTGTGATTGCTCATCAAAGTCCATATGTTTTCACAGGTGCCCACGGAGTCAGAGAAGAGCCCCAGTTTGTGACGGCCCGCGCAGGGGAGACCGTGATTCTGGGATGTGACGTGGCCCACCCACTCAACGGCCAGCCCTACGTGGTGGAGTGGTTTAAGTTTGGAGTGCCCATCCCCTTCTTCATCAACTTCCGCTTCTACCCTCCTCATGTGGACCCTAATACGCCGGTGAGCTTGGATTTCCGTCTCACCGCCTTAAATTTTTCACATGAAAACAGCTACTTTTTATTATTTGGGCAGAATCGTAAGAATTGTTGAATGTTAATGATTCATTATTGCATTTAATACAGTAAACTCCTATTTTATAAATCAGGTTTAGACTTGATTTATTTCAGGCAATGTTTTGCACTGAAAAATAAACGTCAAAGTGACATTTTTCTTTTTTCCCGTTTCACATGACTTAAGCTTTTTCATGCCCCGATGTACTCATTAAATTGCACTGCAGCATAATTTGTGTTTTGTTTTTTCGGGTTCTGATTTGTCTCATGAAATTAGTGAACGGTAAAAGCGTGTTTGCTTCATTTGTAGTCTTTGTCAGATGAAAGAGTTTGTTTCAATATCCAGAAAACACTTGGATTGTTTAATCTGTTATATATATATATATGAATTTAATTTACAATTTTTTTTTCAAGGTACTGTCTATACTAGCAGTCTGTACTAATTTGGTCAATCTTCACCTATTTAATTTTTTATTTTCATATGCATGGAATCACAGCAGGTCTCTCAGTCATGTGTTTGACTCACGGAAATGGAGATTACTCAGCCCAGTCCAGATCTCAGTACATTTAATCTCTCTCATAGAGGTTGAAAGCTTTATCACAGGGCAAGAGCCGGTCGTGTCAACAGATTATGAATCGAAAAGTGCGGGTTGGTTTGAAGAAAGCTCTTATCTTTGCTCCGGTGTATCTGGCGGTCCAGATCTGTGGACAGGTAGAAGAGGTGCTGATCTCAAGAGCGAAGCACCAGCTTGATACATGAAAGAGGGGTGGAGGGAAGTGCAGAAGATCAAATATGATCCTTTTCTTCCTAATTGAGATTGGAAATTACATCATTGATAAGGAGTGGAAACAGAAAGGGCATAATTTAAGAGCATGTCAGATTTATAAAAGCAAAGAAACTGTGATAGTTTATCAGACGTGGCTCAGGGCAAGATATGCAATTTTAATGGATCTCACTCAGAGTGAATGGTAATGAGATTGGAAAGTTTTTTTAACTTTCTCTCATCCTGAATCCTCAGCTGAATTTCCAGCAGTGATCTTAACACATTGTGCAGAGCTGAGCTGTATTTTTAAAACATTTTAAGATATCCAAAAAGTTGTTCTGTTGGTGCTTGAAACCTGAGATTATTATTTATTATTTTAAATAAAACGTTTGAAATATTACTTAACAATAGTTATAATTATAATAGTATTATAATTTGCATATATTTTATTTTCAACAATGCCCACTTATTGCTTTTCTAATATGCATGAAAAATACGAAGCTATTTAATATTTAAATTCAAATAATGATTTGTTGATTAGGCCAGTAACACGTACGTTTCTTGCAGTAATAAGCTCTGTACATACTGTTGTATTTGTACGGTTCCACACAGGAAGCACAAGTTCCACATGTCTTTTATCTGCTCCACTGATCAGGATCCATAATTACCATAGATGGCCTTGTGACCTGTACATACATGAGTTCTTGCATGAGGCCTCATTCAGCAGTGTATTTCCTCTGACCTCTAGTCTTATATTGGTCATCGCCTCCTCCAGATAAATAGCTCTACTCAGCAAATATACAGTAGCTCTGTGTCTTAGCGTGTGAGACCCCTGCTGTAATGGCAACTGGTCCAGCATAACTCATATCTGATGTCCACCACAAAAAGCCTGCTTGTTACCAAATGACTCTATATGAATCTCATGTATTGGGTCTTTGTGTAAGCAAGATACTGAGAGAAGATAAAGTGGATACATATGTGAGAGTCAATGTATTATTCATTAATGCTAGATGGAGTTGAAATAGCGATGCTTCAAAAAGTTTTAGTATCGTTCAACAGTTTTTTGAAAGCAATTTTTTTATGTTTTAGTTAACATTAATAACAATTCGTTATTTACTCTGCTTTTGTCTTCCGCGTACAAGTTTGAACTGTGCATTTATCTAATAAGAGAGAGAGAAAGAAAGAGAAAAAGTGAAAAGAATACGAAAGAAGGAGAGGAAGTTTCGTGCTTTCATTTTGTATTGACCTCCAGCGTGTCACTTCCTGAGGACTGTCTTTACCCTACATTGCGTGTCAGCATTGTTTCTCGTTCTCCCATCAACACTCTCTCACAGCTGTAAAAATAGGCCAGGCGTTTGACCGCTCTCGTTTCGCTTCTGGTTCTCCTTCAGTGTTATTGATCTGCGACACTGGTGTGGGCTAAATATCCAGCCGCAACAAAAGCGCTGCTTTCTGTTTGAATGAAGAATATCTGAAACAATTTGTGAATGTGATATTATTTCAAGCAAAGTAAATATGCTTCTTTAGCTCGACTTATTTTTTTCTGGCCATCCAACTAATGCACATTTTCCTATATTGATGCGTATGTTTGCTAAATATTTTTTTATTTTGTATACTGTGGGACGGATTCCTTTCAGACTGTGTATTGGCCGTGGCAATTCCATTTGATTTGGGAAAAAAAATGTTTTTTGAGGACAAACACAGGCCCTTAATAGCCTTTAACACTGCTGTCTTGCAATCCTCTGCCTGTGCTGATATTGTTTCCTGCCATCTGTCCAGCACTGTTGCCAGAATATAGAGAAAAGGCATAAATCCCCTCTCTGTTTGACCCTTGAAGACAGCCAGCTAGCTATATCATAGTGTCATGATGGATTTGCCCACGTCTGGCACGGTTAGAGATGTGTTTCTCCATGTGCTCACGGGAGTGTCTGGAATTACCGTGGGCCACTTTGGCTCTCACTTCAGCCGTCACAGACCTCTGGACCTGACACTGCTGTCGCCAAAACAACATTCATGAGTGAAGCGGCTGTGGACCCAGGCTGTGTACATTATCGCAAGAGCAAAGATAAACAATTAGATTTAATTAACTTGAATTAAATGTGTAAATGACCTTTGGCTTTTTTTGTCTTTTTTTACGTACCAAACCAGAATGTATTAGGATTTTTTTTAAAGTCCCTGTTGGAAAGACCAGCTTGGCGTGGTGTGAATAAAAAAAAAAGTATAAAGTATACAAATTATTATTATTAAAAGTATATATATTTTTTAAAACAAATTTAATTTAGAGAAAATTTAACTATAATTTTAAATGTTATTTGGAATGAAAAAATTCACCCAATAATTAATCTCTCACTCCTGTCGCTCCAAACCCTGACAAATCCTGACAAACCGTCCAAGACCTTTGTTCATCTTCTGACACAAATTGAGATATTTCTGAAGAAATCCAAGAGTCTAACCCAGAGTAGACAGCAATGTTTCTGAAATGTTCCCAGGCCCATAAACATAGGAAAGACATCACTAAAATAGTCCATGGTCCAATGGTTCAACAGACGGTGACTCCCAAGGAGCAGAATAGTTGAATAAAAATGTTATTTTTGTAGCTTTGTTACATTACAATTGACCCACTGGTGTCACATGTACTAGAAAGCTCTTGGATGTCATCAGAAATATATATTAATTTGTGTTATGAAGATAAACTAAAGTCTCACAGGTTTGGAACAACACAAGGGTTAGTAATGACAGAATTCTCATTTTTGGGTGAACTGTCCATTTCAATAATATTTGTGTCTCCAACTGACTTCCTGTACACAGTTTACTTGATTTAAACAGTTGACTTGTTGTTTTGAGGTAGAGGGATGTTTTGGATCCCGTTAGAGCATCTCTCACATCTTCTGTATCTCTGTATCTTTGAACTCCGCAGGCCGAGCCAGCCTGCATGGCAAGTCATCTCTACGCATTGAGAGGGTTCGCTCGGAAGACCAGGGCTGGTATGAGTGCAAGGTCCTGATGCTGGAACAACAGTACCACACCTTTCACAACGGCAGCTGGGTGCACCTCACAGTCAACGGTGAGTCTCTGACGTAAGATCAGAAGTCACTCAGAGGAGTTAGTTTTTGTTTTTAGGCCGAGGAAGATGAGCCTGGATAAGGCTGAGAAAGGCAGGTTCGTGACAGAACATCCTGGAAATGTCTTTTCCAGATATGATACGATAAAGTCCATGCGCTGTTCTGATTGGCTTTTGCTGCCGGATCATGCCTCATGCGACACAGTGTCTGTCTTCCTGTGAATGCATCATGTCACTGTGCCTTCTAGATTCCGTTGCCTAGGTAGCAGACACCCAAATCCCCAAACCGGTTACAGCACATTAACTCCAGCTCATTGCTGTGTGATATACTCTCAGCCTCTTCTAATAGACAACAGCTGTGAATCAGATCACCCTTGTGCATCATTTCATTTGACTCTCAAGTTTTTAAAAGATGAAAAGCATCGCCTTCTGCAGTGTCTCTCCGCCACATTGTGTGTGTGTGTATCCGTTTGTGTTGTTGCTAGTCTCAAATCCAGCAGCTCAGCACACAAGTTGGAGTGTTGACAGGCCAGTTTATCAGCCGCGTGTGGATGTGTGTGTGACTGTGTGCCTTGCGGCCCTTTGTGACTAACACACTAATATCAGCAGTGTTTCTTCTATGAGACCATGACCAATCGGTCTAGCACTGGGAAAAGCAGCAGCATACTAGTCTCTTTTACACAGTTTAATCAGAGACTAAACTGTACTTTAGGGTGTACTGTAATATGTTTGCGTCTCATCTGTGTGAGGGGCAGGTCTTCACCCCTAGTTAGCAATTCCTGCTCTCTCAAAGGTTTTTCTGCAGGCTTTTGTGAAAAAAAAAAAAAAAAAACTTCACAAGCATAAAGCTTTTTGCATATCTCTATGAATATATGCATGGGGACGGCTGATTAAGTGCTTTCTGAAGGGTATTGTGTGGAGTGCTGGCGTATTTGGGGCCATTTAAGGGGCGGTTAGCGCGGCGAGTGAGTGGCTCTCAGGAAAGAAATTAGCTCTATGTTAGCTGCTGTCGCTGTGTGCCTCAGAGCTGTTGTTTTACAGCTCTTGTGATATTTTCACACACACACACTCACACTTGTGTCGCTCGAGGTGCGAGGCACATGTCAAAAGTGCTAAGCAGGGGGAGAGGAAGTGATGTAATGGTTAATCAATCCAGCAGGGTTGAGCGCTCACTCATACAGGTGATTTTTGAAGCGACACACTGGAGTGCACCTCTTTTGGTCTGCGTGTTTAAAGCAGTAACTCAAGCAGAAATCTAAATTCATTCTGCTGTGTAACACACCATAAGAAAGAAATAGGTGGCACTATATTTCAAGCCTTCAGAAAAAACACTACTAGAAAAAAATGAAATAGGAAATTTCTCAATATGATGGAATCTCCTAGTGTTTTTTTTAAACAGGTTTTTTTTAACCTGTATTTATATATACATTTATACATTTTTTTATACTACAATAATATAGACAATAACAATAATAATGTAAAAAGTTGCTTTGTAATGTTGTTGTTATACATTTATTTAAATAATAGTTTGGGCTGTGTGTTCTCAGTTAAGCATTAAAGGAATAGTTCACCCAAAAATGAAAATTACCCCATATTTTACTCATCCAGAAGCCGTCCTAGGGGTATATGACGTTCTTCTTTCAGACAAACGCAGTTGGAGTTTTTATAACATTTATCCTGGCTCTTCTTCCAATTTTCATTTTCGAGTGAACTATTCCTTTGATGCTGTCTCTTATTCGTATTAACTCTTTCCTCCTTTCTCTTTTTTAATTAATGAATTAAATATATAATATATATATATATATATATATATATATATATATATATATATATATATATATAATAACAAAAATACACAAAATAACAAATACATTTTAAATAACAAATAAATTAAAAAGCACACTGTTTCGTAATGGCCTGAGGGAATGATGACTACATAGGGAACTATTTAAAGTAACTAAGATCTACTAAAGGTGCCTGACTCTTTAAATAGAGAGTCTCCTCTGCAGTGCTGAACGTCTGTGGAGAGAATAAACTCCAGCACAGGGCAACACTGGAGATCCTCTGCTTTCTCTGTGATCTTACAGCAGATTTACACTCCACTGCTGGTTAGCACTAATCCTTTGGGTTTCAGATTAAACTTCTTGCAAAGTTGGAGAGGGGAAGCACAAAACTCTCATTGAAATCCAAACAGAAAATCGGAAATGTTCAGCATTGCCCTTTTTGGAATTATTTAATGTTTAATTTAGCCTTTGATTTCCAATGTTAGCCAGTTTCATCATCAAAAGCCTAGTCAGTGTGAGGCTAAAAATACATTTTCACAGGTAATGTGTGTATGGTTCTTTCCTATCCATGAGACATTTCTAAGGATTCTAGGGTGTTAGTATTTACATTCCTCATCAAGTACACTTAAACAACTTTTCTATGGAGCCTATTCTGTGATCAGTGACAGCTATTCAGCCCTAATTTGACATCACATACATGCCCTTAAGCTCAGTAGATGCTCCGCCTCTTTCAGTTTGAATGACAGCTGCACCCTGTATTCTGGGTTGTGATGTATACAGAATGGACACACGGTTATTTGTTTATTTCACCTTGTGGTGACTGTTATTGAAGTTAACTAGACTCTTAGAAGCTAGGAGGTCATGTCCTGGCCACAAGGTGAGAGGCTGGGTTGTCGTAGCATCTCGTTAATACTCAGATCTCTATGGCAGGGTCAGAGAGAGAGAACAGAGCGGTTAAATCTATTCCAAACTGACTGTGAGCTAACGCTAATCCTGTGGGATTTAATGGGATACCCGCATGAGGAGAGAACGTCTGTTGCTTAGTCTCAGGGCAGTCCAAAAATCATATTGCATTTCCGCTCACATCCTGTGACTTTGCATGATTGCTGGTGGCAGATTGCTTGCTGTGAATACAGTCAAGCCACACGGTTCACATATTCACCCGAATATCTAATGTTTGAACATATTAAGGAATGCATTTCTTTTAAGTGCTTCATCATGTTTTAAAGAATTTAAAAGAATTTAAAGAATATTTATTTAGTTGTTGGTTTGTTTATTTATTTTATGTATATATGTCTTTGTGTAATGCTACATTAATAATAATATACAAATAATGTTTTTATTTTAATTTTTATTTATTTTACATTTATTTTACACTTAATATAAGGCTGAATTCATTAAAATATAAAAACTAAATTGAATCATTAAAGTCATTTTTTGAGTTTTAGTTCTTTGTAAATGTATTTATATTTATTTATTTTAAATTAAGTATATAAACATTGATATATAAACAAATTTGGAACAATTTTGGCTTCTGTTTCCTTTTCAGTGGTTATGAGATGTAACCAAATGTCTGTGATTTTATTTATTTGTTAGTTTATTTTAAATGTACAAATTTTGTCTCAATATGAGGTGCATGCACAATAATTATACACTGCATGCATAATAATTCTAAACACACCTGATATAGCTGTTTAAAACATCTTAGATTTAACATGGCATGTCAGCCTTCCAGTAGTTTAGCTAATGATCCATCTTACTGTTTTATATTTAGAAAAAAAACACATTTTAAAGCATTTCAAATGACTTACTTGCATCTACATTGTTCCTCTGTAGACTGAAATGAAAAGCAAAAGGATATAAGCATGATGACATTACCCTGACTCTTATGTTCAGCCTCAAAGATGAAGTCATTGTCATTTTAAACAGGTGCTAATTGCCTGCTAGACATCTTTGTGTTTAATTAAGAGCGTGCATTGTTGGTTTAGAGACTTGTGAAATAAAAGCTCATTCCTTTTCGAGCAGGTGAATTCATCCACAGCTTAGAAGTTAGAGTTCAAAAAAGCGCTGTTATATCAATCGGCTTAAATGAACCGCAATTTTGATAATGCCATTACAAATCTTCTTTCCCACAAAGCTTGTTAAGCGAATGAAGTTGCAGCCCCTTCGGATAGAGCACAAACCCTGATAAAGCCACAGAGACAAACGAGCACAGCAATTTTGGAGGTTTTCTGTTGGACTTCATTGACCTTCAGGGTGAAGTGTGGCTGTTTGGATGATACTGTTGCCTATGCTGCCATTCTAATTGGCTCATTATCAGGTTTGTGATGATTCAGACTGAGCCTATAGCAGAATCACTACAGGGCCGAGTTAGGGAGCTGTCCGTGGTGCTGATGTTCTCGGGCCAGGGAGCTGTCCAGGGTACTGATGGCCTTGCAATCTCATGTGGGCGCTAAATGCTCAGCACCACAAGGCCATATGCTTCAGAAACACTGCAGATGGCATCATGGCATGGGATAAAGGCTTTTAAACGATAGCGCGGCAGTAGGCACAAAATTCTAGAACTGGCAGAATTGATATTTGCAGCTCCGATTGTGACAGTCTGTTGACCTGCAGCATGTTTGTTGGTTTGTTAATGGGAATGGGAAGTGTGGGTTTAGCCACAGGCAGCCGACAGGCCTGGTTTTACAATTTTAGTTGAGGATGGCCCTTGGTGTGTTGTCATTGGGTGTAAATAAAGCTGACAGCATGCTAACCCTCGGGTGCCATATTGTTAAGAATGGTGCCATTGTGCACTACACTTACTAATAATGACTTACTGTGCTTATTTCGGTCTGTTCACTCATTTTATTGACAAATGTGTTGCGTGTTTGTGAGCGAATGTTTGATGGTTGAACTTCAGCCATTTCTATTGATTCTCTGACTTTTAAGCTATTGATAATTTCACTAATTAAAAACAGGAGACACCAACAACTTCTGCAGGATTTACACGGAATGGCAGCATTATTTCAAGACCCAGACTTTACGTTAGACATCAAGTTTTTTATGTGATTATTGTGATGTTTCATGCTCATATCAACGTTGTTGTTGTTAACTAAAGAAGTTTCGTTGATTAATTTTATGTTAGTTGAAACTAAATTAAACTAAATATTAAATTAAACACTTGAATTAAAAACAAGAAAATAAATATCACCTTGGCACTTAACTAAAATAAAAGTACTAAATCATTTAAATGAAAAAAATAAATGAATAAAACTATTGATTAAAAAAAGTCACAGAATAACAGAGTTACTAAAACTTAAATGAAAATTGAAATATACAAATAAATTTAATGGGGTATTCAAATATTATAATTCACACATTTAGGCTTCATAACATTATAATGTATAAAAGATAGATTAAATTTGAGATTTGCTAAAGATTACATTAAATTGTATAGTGAAATGAGCTTGAACATCCAATACAGATTAATTAATAATATCAGCTGATGGTCAGTGCATCCCCACTGGAATCCTCTGCCCTATATCATGTTTACTTAACCTGAAACGGAATTGCATAATTAGCCATAAACTATACATCATGAACAATAACCAAGGAGGACAAAAGCCATGGATTACATGTGTAAGCAGATCAAAGTGTGTAAGGTGATTATATATGTCTGTAATATGAAAAAGGAGAATTAAAGCCTGAAATCTGCACGAGTCATTCTCTCATGCGTGTGTGAACTAGATACAGGAGCCAGGGGCCATTAGCTTCTAGAGCCTTTTGGATCATCTTCTAGATTTCCATCAGTGTGAGATAAAGAGTATTTTTACATTATGATTAGTGTTTCAGAATAGTGGTCTGGGGATGGTTCTGGCTTTTATGTTTGTGCTTAATTAGCTTTGGGTATCAGTCCCTTTAAACTCCTCACCGGCTCTGTTTTGCTGATTTCTTTCATGTTGTAACAGGTTTCACAGTTGCACCATCATAACATAAACACACAATATGAACTGAGGGAAATTTGCCCCTGCGGTTTAATATTACAAATCTCTACCTCAGGCTTCTTTGTTAGTTTACTGCAATGTGAGCAAGATTCTATATTTTTTTATAAATGGCCCACTGGATAAATTTTACTCTGTATAAATAAAGATAAACCTGAATGAAGTTCATAGCTGGAGTGGTTTATGTAACCTTTCCTTATTAGCTACTTTGAAACACACTCACACACTAATAGAAAACACACTCATTTACTGTACATAACAGAGTAGAACGGTGATGGCGAGCAATATTAAACTAAATGTTTTGCTTCAAGAAAAGACCCAGTGACTTAATGGTCTAATTTTTGTTTGAACTCTCATTCTGACGGCACCCATTCACTGCAGTGGATCCATTGGTGAACGATGTAATGACAAGTTCACCAAAATTCTACATCTAGGAAGTAAATATTCGGTAAATGTTCATTTCTGTGTGAACCATTCCCTTACTCAATATCTCGATGATTTTCACTGAGAATCATTAATTTCAGTGAACAAACTGATTCACTTAAATGAATCAAACTCACCACAGCTATGTATACAGATGCAAGAATAAAACACGTCCGCTTGCTGTAGCAGTGAGGAGAGCTAACTCTCAGCATTTGACACGGAAGGAAGTAACAGAGACAGAGAAACAGGAAGTGAGGGTCAGTTCTCTGGGCAAACTGAATCAGTGTTTTTTTCAGTACGGACAGAAGGGTTGGTTAGCAGAAAGAGCAGTGATACTCAGTTCTTTGTATTCGTTTTTGGGTTCTGTTGAAAACCTTCGTCCACCAGGCTTTCAGTTTCCTCTTCCAGCCTCCGGTGAGGCTCCTCTCTTCTCAGTATGCATCGCTCACATTTAATCTGTGTTTGACCAAGAGTGTTTGGGAGATAAGAAAATAGGTTTGCTCACCGATGGGCCCTCCGTATGTGACAGGACTTAAAATTTGGTTGCATTCACGTAACCTCTTATATATAAAAATAAGAGTTTTCTTTTATGGAAAAGTGCTTTGCTGCTGCTATAATTGGCTCTTTGAATGGCCTCTTATCTTCCATCGTTAACAAAGACACTACATTTGTTTGAGCCGTTACAATTTGATGCTTTTGTTCAAGTGTGTTTCTTTTGTTAAATATTAGAAATGAATCATAAAGAGGGATCTGTTAAGCGAATAAAATCTCAGCTGCTTAAAAAGCTTTTCGAAGGAGCATATGAGCAGCATGATCTAACGGTACGGGTCTGTCAGAGTTTGCAAGCTTCCGCATAGACGTAATATGTAATAATGACGTGAAGTGCTGTATTGAATGTCTCTATTGATTCACTTGAGTAGATCATGTGACCTTGATAGCGGCAACATCCCTTGAATTAAACTTAGCTTCCTGTCAAGGTCACATGACTACAGCGTGCATTTTAAACACAAATCGATTCATTGTTGAGTGGGCAGTTTTGCTACTAATGTTTCCCAGATAAAAACTAGATAGATAGATAGATAGATAGATAGATAGATAGATAGATAGATAGATAGATAGATAGATAGATAGATAGATAGATAGAAATTAAAATTAGACCTGTTAAATGTACCATTATTACGCTGTACAAAAATTGGTTATAAAGTAATAAATAAAAAATTGCAGAATAACATTATTTACAGAATAATACAGAATAAATAATAATTAATATTTGACATATTATTTGTGGAACTCTGGATTTTTATTTTTATACTGTGCTTTTTATTTTATTATCCTGACATTCTGTACAATGTATGACATGTGCATTCATACTAAAAGTACATTCCGTCTCATTTCAGACCTTTCTGCATTCAAAACTATCACTTAGCTTTGGATTCTCCCTGCGGTTGAGATATGTGACAGATAACAGCTTCATGCCGGTGTGTACAGCTGGTGCTGCTCACGTATACTTGCATGTGTGTAAACGCGTCTCACAAGGTGTAATCCAGCGAGCAGCGTTCACACAGATGCTCGACTTTGTACAGGATTCTAAGAGGAAGACGAGGAGGATGAAGATGTTCCTGTGGGACTAGCTCCACGCATCCCTCTCTCCACGCTTCTCCTGCCAATTAGCTCTCACTGGTGCAATGCGTGTGTTGTTAGTGTGTATGTGCACTAAAACATCTGCCCGTGTGGCCGGTGTAACCACAGAGCCTTATTATAGCTGAATTCTTCTCACAATCTGTGCCTGTGATAAGAGCTTGTGATTTTATCAGCGGCTGCCGGCTGACACACACGCTCGGTGCAAAAGAGGTGATGTCATCTTTCCTGCAAGCACTGGAAATATCGAAGGGATTATTATCCAGCAACGAAGACAAAACGTGTGTATGTGTGTTTCCGTAAAGGTGTGTGTGTGTGTACGTGCAGAGGATGAGCAGGTGATCGTTTGGCAAATTCGACAGTTCTATTCCAGGACTCTCACTATATAGGGACATAATTATGAAGACACAACCTCATGCTGTAACGGGGTTCAGTGAGAGGCTCTTGTTTGCTTCGCTCACAGATGAAACTGCCCCTGTTATGAACGCACAGATAAACACAACCTGTTGAAGGGCTCTGTTATGTCCACTTAGTGCTTCTCAAGGCTAGCAGGACTAACACTATAGCTAGGCAATACTACAAGCTCCCCTCTTAACCCACCCTTATACTTACCATATCACCAAACCTGTCCCTAACAATATCCATATCCCACCTCGATAGAAGTACACTATAAAAAAATGAAAAGTTGGCAACTCACTGTGCAGCTTTTTTGAGTTTACTCAACATTGAACCAAGTTGTTGACTCAACCCAAGTCACCCAAGTCGCATGTGTCTTTTTTGATCAGTTAACACACTTCATTATCTTGGCTGTTGATGAATGTTTTTTTTTCTGTTCCTTGGAAGTTCCTTGTAAGTTAGTCTAGCATTGTCTTTGTTTGTAGGACAAGATACAAGACTAAGGTATCCAGAAAAAGGACATAAGTCAGCATATTGGAAAGATTATGTGACACTGAAATCTGTAAACTGAAAACTCTGCTTTGCCATCACAGAAAAAAAATAGAAATAGAAAAATATTATTAAATATTATTATATTGATACGATTTTTTTCTATTAAATGAAAACCAGTATTTCATTTTTGCTATTCAAGTTCACATAAAAATTAATTTTACTGATGACAAAATCAAAACATAAATACTAACTTTCTCCACTTGTAAAATTAAATCATTGATTACTCAGTGATAAAACAAGTCCTCACCTAAATAATTTACAAAAATGTTATTGGCTGTCCTCTGAAATGCATCACACACAAGCATGTCCTACAGCTCTATTATTTTAGCAACCAACCTTGATGGCTAAATAAAACACCACTGCAGTAATTTCACACTGACAGAATAAAAAGATTAAACAAATTCGGGATTATTCAGTAAATCACACAGTATTTTTTTCAGTCTGGCGAGACTTATTCTGAGTGATTTGTATACACAGCAGGTGTTGGGCAGTTGCTCTCCCTCCGTTTGGTGTGCTGTGGCAGGCATTTAGCTAATGTCAAGTAGATTCGCCTGAATGTTTAGCCACTAATGGGAATTTAGATTGAAAAGCAGAGGCAAACTTAGACGTCCATATCAATTAACTGCTCTCAGTGACTATGAAACATGAAACAATCACAGATGAGGCTGTTTTTTTTAATGTCTTTTCAAGGCACACACATCCTCATCTTTAGCCTATAGAGAGCTTGTGCCTTCAGCATTTTTGTGTGTGTGTGTGTGTGTGTGTTTATGTTTAATCAACATCACAGGTCAGCAGTGTGTCAGAGTGTGTAAGGCAGTAAATGGAGACTCGCAGCAGATGGAGGCGTGTTTTGCACAGATGTCTCAGCGGCTGGCCTCAGAAATGTTGCCTTCAGCACTCTGGTCATGTGCCATCAAATCTGGGGGGGTTCCTTCAAAAACTGAAAACGCTTAGGTTTTAATTAAGCAGAATAAAGGAGTGCTAAAAATGGCATAACAAGGTATAGAATTGGTATTATAATCTGACCAGTTCAAATCCAGAAGGCTGGATCGAGGTGGTTTCACAGACAGTGACATTTAGAGCCGTGTATAATAGATGCTTGGCTGAAGAAGGTTCAGTCCAGGTCTCTGTAAGTGCAGAGATATCGCTAAACCCATATCTCCTGAGAGAGCAAGATGTTCCTGTGATCTGTGTGGTAATGTGTGACCCTTTTGTCTCAGTGCTGTCTTAAATATTTGAACATGTCTGAGATAAAAAAAAAAAGCTTCTGCCTAGTGTTCTTGCTCAAACGTCTATCATTGTGCATAGAAATAATTGAGTAACCACCAAATTAATTTCAAGAGACACAACAAGAAAATGATCAGTTATGCGACAAGTCACTAGTATTTTGATGATTTTAAATAAGATATTATGCAGCACAACATAATTCCCCCTTGTGTGTCACAAAACTAAACCCATTTCAAGTTATTACACACAGGAGATGCGTTGAGCTGCAACTGTAATCAGACAGTCTAACAAAATATGGTTATGGTGCCACTTTATGCTCGCTTTACTCCATATTTATGCTTGATAGCCTGTTGACTGAACTTTATAATTATCTGTGCATGTGTATAATTGTGTCAATTATTTGTCATTTTAAAATTAATATGAAATATTTTGTGAAATAATCACTTGAGAAGTGGTAATTATATATTATATATTTGGTGACAACTGGAGACGCAGTGACAGCTCGAGAGAAAAGGTCCAAACCACAAGTTGGGGCCTTATTAACCCCAGCTGGGTCATCTGAGGGAGGGTGTCTGATGTTGAATGACCCGAAACACCCAATGATCTCAGGAACATCACTGATTATTGTGTCCCAATGTATCTACTGATCTATCTATCTATCTATCTATCTATCTATCTATCTATCTATCTATCTATCTATCTATCTATCTATCTATCTATCTATCTATCTATCTATCTATCTATATGTGTGTGTATGTGTGTATATATATGTATATATATGGCCATCCCTTCTTCATCCTTCATTTTAGCTTCTAAACCAACTAGCTGTGAACTAGCTGTAAATCAACATATACTGTATACTAAGAGCTCATAAATGAGCGCTTATGTATTCAGGAGGCAGATCCATGACCAGGAGTCCTCTTATTCACAGCTCCGATGACCTTCAGAACTCCTATGGCTCCTATTAGCCATGAAGGGTCTATAAAAAGAAACGTATATCATAGGACAAAATATTGTTATGAATGAACCTGTCTTATTTCAGAGAATAATGGAGAATTTTCACACGTTTCTCTGTGTCGCAGCTCCCCCAACTTTCACGGACACACCACCCCAGTATGTGGAGGCCAAAGAGGGTGGCAGCATCACTCTGAGCTGCACGGCCTTCGGGAATCCCAAACCTTCAGTCAGCTGGCTCAGGGAGGGAGATCCTGTACAGGACAGCAGCAAGTATAAGGTGAGCAAGCACATCTCTGATTTAGGAACTTGAACAGTTTGCGCCAGGCGCGTCTATTCTAAAGCTGTTATTTATTTTTACACATTTCTCAAACTTTGTTACAGCCTTCATCGGGGCAGATTAATAATAAATATGACAAATGCTGTTGCCCTATTCTCTTAGAATAAATGTTTTTTCTGTGTTTTTAAGCACTTATGGATCTGTCCTTATATACATTATACATTTATTCAAATTAAACTACACTTCTTAATTATTGCAATCTGTTGCTTTGTCTTAGTTATGCAAAGTGCTGCAATAAGATTAATGAAATCAAGCCATTTAATTTACATACATATTCATTAAACTAGTTTTGGTGTGAAAAGACACTTCATTTGAGCCTGTTTTTTTTTTTTTTTTTATAATGAGATCTGGCAACACTGCTCTCTCTGTTTAAATTGTTCACCTTTTTTTTCAAAGTTTGGGGTTGTTGAGGTTTGAAGTCTCTTATACTCACTAAGGTGGCATTAATTAAATAAAATACCATAAAAACAGTAATATCTGAAATAGTTTAAATAACAGTTTTATAGTTTGAATGGATTTTACATGCTAGTTATTACTGTAAATTCAGTAAAAGTTAAAAAAAACATCTTTTATAACCATATAAATGTCTACATTGACACTTTTTGATTAAGAAAAACCCCATCTTTTAAACCCCATCATTTTGGTTGTGCCCCTTTTACAAATGCAGAAAAAACATGCAATAAATGAAGATAAGCAGATGTTATTGTTCGCTTGTTAGCTTTAGACTCATAGATATTAGCTGCAATTGTTAAAACTAAATACAGGGACCATCATTAGTGCATTTTTTTTAATGATAAATTTTCCATTAAAACATCATGAGATAATGCAGCCAATTTAGATATAAAGATCATAGTTTCAAGCATTAGTAATGTGCCAGAGCCGAGGCTGGCTTCAAAAAGCACACTGTCAGTCAGTTATCTAATTGAGTGAACAGGACAGTGAAGTTATACACGACAGACAGAGGCTATGTTCAGAATCCAGCGCTCTGACAGATGAAAAAATGATACATGTTTGTACCATCGACTCCGGGAGAAGAAAACATTGTACTATTATCTGCTCACTTCCTCTCAGCTGGGACAGTTCTGCCTGTGTGTCTGCTGAAGATACCAGCGCTTCAGTGGTCCAGCAAACCATTAGTGTCAGTGTAGTCAGTGAGTCACTTCTAACTGTGTTTAAGCTCTCTTAGTAGTAGAGTATAGACTAGTAAATAGTGTAACATCTTGTAAAAAGTCATTTTTAATGAAATGAGACGTAATTGCAATATGGCTTTATGTAAGCTTTTAGGTATTTGTATTAAAGCATATTTAGTTTTGCTGTGGTACATGAAATCGTGAAACTTTAGTATGTGACAGACATTAAGACAGAGTTCCTGTGGTGATTGATATCCTTCTCCGCACAAATAGAGGGTTGGAGTTGTCACTGTGAGGGCTCAGAATATTTGATGGCAGTGGAAATGACAGGTCAAAGGCACTTTGTCATTTTTTTTTTACTTGTTCCTGCCTTTGTCTGTCCCATTTACCACTGTCACAGCCCTAAATCCAGCCCTGCATGAGGTTATCAGCGGCACACCAGCTCAATAAATGTGCTGCTTCTCTGTCTAAACTCTAAAGAAGATCCACATGCAGCTCTCACTTACAGTTTCAAAGATTTTTGTTTAGGTTTGATTTAATTGTTGTTCATTTAAAACTTACAGAATGAATATTTCTTAAGAAATTTGCTCACCCCCATGTTCTCATATTTCTTTCTTCAGTTGAAAAGAAGCGTTTTGAGGAAAAACGTGGCAGGATTTTCCTTCATATAGTGGACTTCAGTGTTAGCCAGGCTGAGGAAACAGAAAAAACTGTCTAAGACAAATGCAAACTTTTATAAAACTGTTTGGACCTTCAACTCATTTTATTCCACTGAAGTCTATTATATGGAGAAATTCCTGAAATGTTTTTCCATAAAGAAAATGATTTCTTTTGACTAAAGTAAGAAAGACATGAACATCTTGAATTTTTGCTCCATAATTTGCTAATCTCTAACATTGACAGGAGGAAAAATATTCTCTAGTTTATCAGTTCAGGTTTTTTGTATTCTGCAAGGATACATTCATTTGATAAACGTGATAAAAAAGGTGGTATTTCAACGCATGCTATTTTGAATGTTTCAGCTTTTGAGCTAAATTCTCCACAACATTAATAATAATTAGAAATGTTTCTTGAGAAGCAAACTGCATATTAGAATGCTTTCCGAAGAACACTTTCAGCACTAATGGTGCAGAAAATTCAGTTATTAAAGCTTTCATAAAATGACTGTTTTACAGTATTCAAATAAATACAGTTTTGGTTGGCATAGGAGACTTTCTAAAACGTTACACAACTTTTGACCTGTTGGGGTCACTAGAGAGTTTGACTTACTGACCATTAAAATTGCTACCAGTTCCATTTAAGCTGTCCCTAATAAGCTTGTCATATTTCAGATGGTTTTTGATGCTTTTGTCTAAAAGTGCCTTTAAGCAAAGCAGTTTGAATTTCCCTGCTGTATGTTTTAAGCCTCCTCTGTCAGATTGGAAAAAAATCAAGCAGCAGTTTTAACACGGTAATCGCACAGCTAATGAATCCCCCCTCAACCCTGTCATATTCCCTAGTCATTTAGCAGTAGCCCTCTGTCCATCCCGATGTTCGTAACTGTGCCCGTTTTAACTATATGTCGTATAGGCATCCCTTGGGCCTGTTATGTTAACAGTGATGTGCAATTAGGAACCAAATAAACCATCCTAGTATTTTTAATACTAGTGGAATTTCTAGACTTGAGTGGCGTCTTTTATATTTCATCCATTGAGCCAGCCGTGATATGAAACAGACTTTTAGATTTCCTTGTCAAAAACGGCGACTTAAAAAACACAAACGATCCTTTGATTGTGGCTCATCAAAACCGGCAAACCAAACATACTGAACCTAACCATCAAACGCTTCCAGAATATAAACCATCTGCTCGCTGAAGACTAAACGAAGAGATTCCTACAGGAACGGATGGCTCACTTCTCTCCCTGAAAAGAGTTTGATTTACAAGAGCCCATCGAGAGATCTCCATCTCCTCACACACAGCAGAGAAATGACAGCCTGTCAGCGACGAGCTTTGCTTAGTGATTGAACACTTTTGAAGTAAGGTGAGATAACATCAGGAGAGGAACAACAGTATTCGTTGCTTGTTAATTTGAATGATGGTGAGCTCTTTGTTCAGTCACAATAGAGCGCTGTTCTGACTGATTAGATCTCTAATGTTGTTTACAGAGGCAAGAAGACGAGTTCTAGTTGCAGTTGGTGAGGGTTTTTGCTGGATGTGTTTGAAGCTGAACCTTCTTTGGAAGGGTAAATACAGACTCGCCTCTTTTAGAAGCATTTAAAATAGAGGAATCCTGTCCTAAATCAGTGTTTAACAGCTGTTTTCGTCATAGGTAGTTTTATAAAGTTCAACAGAGCTGGCCCATTTTTTCAGGCCATTATTTTCCTATTCCTATAGAGATTTTAAAAAATGTCTTTGTGAAAGAGTAATAAGCCATGAAACAAAGAAAGTAACGAAAAGGCAAATAGAAGAATGTCTGAAAGTTTGGTTTAAATCCACAACATTTTAAATCATACAAAACTGCAAGAGTGACGTTCAAGTATCGTTTTACTGACAAGGAAACAAGGATAATGTTCTTTTGAAGTCAAAGTGCAGTTTAAAGCATGCTTTACTTTCCTAATGCAATATATTTCAGAGATTTAACTTTTTTTTTTTTTAAGTGATGCCCAAAAAGAGAGACAGTATCAGGTTATTTATGAATGGAAGGTTGGGGTGAAGTCTTTGAATAATGCTAAATAATAGATATCGATCATAAAAAATATTTTTTTAATGACCCTAAAATGGTGTGCTATGATTTATTAGACACGTGTGTTGTTGTTGGGTCTGCCGTAGCCTGGCCGTGCATCTCCGTCTATGTAATTAGCGTAATTATGGAGTCTGGGATCCACAGTGGAGTCCCAGACTGCTTGCGCTTAGGAGCAAATTAGCCGCTTACCATCATTTGTAGACTGAAGGCATGTATGTTCAATCTGTAAAAGAGGAGGAGTGTGTTTCTACATGTCAAGGGGTCAAGGTTTGGCTGGTTAGTATGGTCCTGTTAACATCTGCTGGGTAAATATTATAACTACAAATAAAAGCATCTTTCTCCATTGATGAGCATTCTAATGTAGTTTTTTACTGATGAAATACATTAATTGTAAGTTGCTTTTACCCATGTTACAATTGTAGTATATATTAATACTTTTGAACTTTTATATATTTTTTCAATTTTAACGGTTAATTAGTCTCTTTTTTTTACATATTGTAGCTTAAATTTATATATTTATTTAATTTTATTAAAATGAATTCATTCAATCAAAGTTTTAGTATTATTTAACTGGTTCTTAGCAGTGCACACGTTTTGGGATTTTTTTCAAATCTAGAACTAAAGTCTAACATTTAACATCTAATATGCGTGTCTAAGTCTTATATGGAGAAAGTCACACATGCTTGATATCACATGAACTGCGATGATAATGCTTGCTATTACACCGTATGATGGAACACTGAATAATTCATCAGAGAGCCCCCTCAGCAAAGCCTTTACTTTACCATGATTCAATGTCATCCGTCTGCACTTTTGCACTTTTTTTTTCCTCAAAGCACTCTTCACCTGCTTGGCCGGCAGCAGTAAAGTGACCCTCATGTATCGTTAACCGTCCAGTTCTGACAGGCCGGGGAGAAAAGATGCTCTGTCGAGTCCCTTACCTGTCAGGTCCGTCTACGGAGAGCAGCGGAACTGTTATGCTGTTCCAAGACTAGTAGTACCCGGTCACATACTTCCCATGAGATTGGCAGCAAATTGCATTCAAAATTGAATAAAGGTTTTTTTTTTCCCTTCCCTTGCTGACTTATAGTGTAATAGTGAATAGACTATTCATTTTAAATACAGTTTAGATTTTCTTTAAAGTGGTTTACTAATTGCCTATATTAATAAATTTGCTGCTTGTTATTAGCTTGTATGCTAGCTGTTAAGTTTAGGTGTTGTGTAGGAGCAGGGATGTAGAACGAGGTCATGTAGAATCAACCTTTAATATGTGCTTAATTACTACTTATAAATGGCTAATATTCTAGTAATATGTATGCCAATAAGCAACTAGATCTGAAAAAGAGGTTTCAATAATAATAATAATCATATTTTTATAATTATTTAATAAAACATTTTGGTAAATATTTTTATTTTCTTGTAATTCTAGCTTTTCACGTATGCAATGTGACATTTATTTCAGTTGCATTTTTTTAAAGATGTCCTCGTTACAGTGTAATTATACATTTAATTACTAAGTGACTTTAATTAAGTACATGTACTTAGTATAGGGTTTGTTTTAGGGTTACTTTCATGCAGTTATGCATAATTTATTGTTATTACAATAGTAAGTACATGTACCTTGAAACAAGGACACCTTAAAATAGCGTTACCCAAAAATGTTTTGTAATGAGTTTGCTCGTAACAAAAACAAGAATATGAGAAATGGTTCTTAAAATGAGAATGAACTGTTGTTCTCCTGATACTTGACGGTAATGCCAGAAATCTTATTGCCATAACCTATATTGCACGAACAATTAAAATCTACAAAAGGCGGCATTATTTCATTGCTCAGTGATGTCAGCTAAAAAGAAACTTATTTCAAAGGTGAAGCAAGGTATTGCATTTTGATGAAAATTACAACGACAAACATTGGTGTTGTTGTTTTTTTTCTTTTGCAATAACATGCACTGATGAATCATGCATAGTGAGTACCCCGTCCCATACCTGCCCCTCTGCCACCAAACACACACTCTTGTACAGATTGAATCAATTATTCAGCTCACTCTCTGAGAGCATGTGCATGATTCAAGGCCAAAAAACAAGCAGAGACACTCTCCTCTCCTAAGTGCGGCCTTGTCTCGAAAGGATAATTGTGAAACCGAGCCAGCAAGCTAACCATCGCAGCTTGAAAGAGCTTCGGAGTTCATACAGGATCCTATTAATGAATTATGACTTGCATGTTTTATATCATTTCAAAATAAAGACGGGACGCTAAGCAGGCTGGACTAGTATTTTACTAAAAGCCTGCCCAAAAGAAAACTTCTTTGCTGTGCAAAAGGCTTAGCTCATGAATATTAACGAGCTTATCCGCAAATAATTTGAAATGACTTACGTAAATCAAACTAATAAATAAATAAGAAATGTAGACGTTCCCTCTGCATTAGAGACATCCCAGAAATTTAATAAAGCACAAAATTGGCCATTTCTAAAACTGGGAAATCCCTCTTATGGATGATGCTTTTGTATCCAAATTTCTAAAATGTTTTATAAAAATACCAAACCTTCCTCGGTCCACATGGCACGGATCATCTATCCAAGAAAAATCCAGAGCATATTAGATAAATGCAAGAACTGCTCTACAATTGGTAAAATGGAAATAACGCATGTGTGGGCGCAGAAAGAGAGATGCACATTGATCTGTAAGTCTCTGTTGGAGTGGCCTGGTTTGTTTGATCTCTCCTACGCAGTCTCTGCCTCTCTGTCTCCGGTTCACAACGCTTTCACTGCAAAGCGCTTTTGTTTGTACTGTGTACAAGACAATTTGTTTCGACAAATTGTTTTAATCATTATGAGTTGTTTTGTAAGAGTAGCCCGTGTCATGATACATGGGTTGAATGTGGGTTTGGCAGCGGGAAAAATGGATGTCTCGTGGGATGCTGAGCATGGTTCCCCCAGCACATCATTTCTACTGATCTGTGTGTTCATATAAGAAAAAAGCCAAATCTGTCACAGAGATAAAAAAAAAAGAAGAAGTTGCTCAAGACTTAAGGCGCTACTTTTCACTTGAAGCAAACAGACTTAAAAAATACCTGAGCTGTTTAATAAGCAAAAGGAGATTTACATCGACTTATTGATTGATTGATTGATTGATTGATTTATTATTTTAATATATTTAAGTTTCAGAGACATCTTTCTGCAAAAAGCAATTTTCTCCAACCGTATTGGTGTCTTGTTTTCCAGAATACACACTGAATAATTGAAAAAAATCCTGAAAAGTATTTTATAATAATGTTTACAGACATTTAGGATAAAAACGGTGTGCGTAGAAATTTGCGTCCTGTGTCAGAATGTGTGTTTTTATGTTTTGATCTGTGTGATTCACCCCACTGCCAATTTAACCAGCAGTATTTTGACCCCGGGTTGCCCAGTGGGGGAAAACATAGCGTATTACAGCTATGGAAGCAAACCGGTCGGGTCAGAGATTGCAGATCCCACCCAACATAAAAAGCCTTGAAAACTATCGAAAAAGCTTTATGACCAGAAGCATATTAAAAATCTACTTAAAGTGTAAGCTTGTCACCTTCCATTTTCAGTTGCACTCATTCACGACGTATGTCCTCAATCTTTTGCTTTATCGGTTTACAGTTCTGATCATTCATTTTGCCTAATAACCCATTTTTGTTTTCACAAGGAGCCTAACAACAGCCAGATCTCCACACAGAGATCCAGTCTGTGTAGAATGGTGCAGAAACGGAGTGGCAACATTTCAAAGATCCCTTAAGAGGCCTGACTGCAAAGCTACAGTACTGTTAAAAGATGCTGTCAAAAATTATGTCATAAATAGATTTTCATTATCAGTTATTCTCAGCCGTCCTTTGCGCTTAAAGCAGCTTTTGCCCTTGCGCACTTGCACATATTTATTCAGGTAGCTTTGCAGGAGGTTTCTTGAAGCAGTTGGAGTAGTTGCCACAGTTCTTCTGGATTTTGTCTAGATAAATGCTGTTCTGCTGAACTTTCTGTTTATCAAAGAAACCTGAAAAAAAAAAAAAAAAAAAAATATATATATATATATATATATATATATATATATATATATATATATATATATATATTTTTTATGATTTCTGAAGTATGTGACTGGAGTAATGATGCTATAATGTTACGACTAATAATATTATTTAATCAAAAATAGCTTCATTTGTGTTTAGAAGATGAACAGGTCTTGTGGCTTTGGGAACGACACGAGGAAGAGTAATTCATGACAGAATTTTCATTTAGAATTGTGAACTTTAATGAGATTATTTATGAATTTGGATGTCAGCGTGTAATGTTTTGACCTCTCTCCACAGGTGAGTGATGGCAGCCTGACGATCGTTTCCATCAGCCGCGAGGACAGGGGAGCGTACACATGCCGAGCGTACAGCGAGCAGGGAGAGGCCGTCCATACCACACGCCTACTCGTCCAAGGTAACTGCTCCAGGACCTTATCGATTGCTATTAACTGAATGACTCTACTATCATGTTGTTGGAGTGCTGTGTGATGTGTTTGTGTCTATGTATGTGTGTACAGTCATGCTTGCAAAGCCGCGTGCTGCATGGCACCCATGCTGTAGAGCTACAGAGATAATTGGACTCCATATGTTGGCTGTCTGGTACAGTATGAAGAAGTAATGGGTTCACTGTCAGAGAGATTTTTCTCCATAGTGCTGCCAAAGAAGCTTTTTTTCCTGTTGGGATCCCTAATCTGCTCTGCGCCTGCCGCTTTTAGCATGCCATGTTAGCATGTAACCCGATAACACAGTGGATTTATAACTTTTATTGTCTATTTGTTAACGTTTTTTGGTGTGTGACTGTGGCCTACCCATAAGCATAAATACACTTTACTTGGAGAGATTTTTATACAAATGTAAGAGCTGTCAAAAGATTAAAATTAGATTTCAGTGCAATAGTGTTCTTTATTCACCCTTTTCACACTTCTAAACAACAATAAAGCACACATTCCTATTTTTGTCCCATCAAATGCCAATCAAACTAGTATCAAAAACTCAATGCAGTCATAAAATGACATTCCATTTTTTTTCTAAAACCACTTCTTTTGAATTTCTTTCTCACCCACTGTATGTAATGGTTCAAAAGTGAAACGTTATTTCGTGATTGTAGCCATTTCATTCTAATAACTATAATGCCAAATGATTTCATGTCACTGATTTGGTGTTGTTGGAGGCCTGTTTCTGCCACAGTTAAGTAAAAATTAATTTTAATTCTGCAATTTAAGGTAATGAGAATAATAATAGCCTGCCATTTCACAATAACGCAAAACTTTCACAGAAAAAGAGAAACTTTCTTGTTATAATGACTTTACAATTCACACAAATAACAATAAACATGAATCATTATTACAAGATACTAAATATTAATTATAGTTATAAGTTTCCCATTAATATGATACTGTGCCTTGATCATGAGTAAGTTTATCATTACTTCGACAATCATGATAACGTTTCTCATTATTATGAGATGCTTTGCATTAATCATGATAAATTAGTTATATTTTTATCTTATTTTATATCACTTAGTCATTACTCAAGAGATAACATCTTATTAGATATTAAGCATTAATTATAATACTTTTGTGATTATTATGTAAAAGCAATATTATTATTATTTAAATACTGTAACTAAACATTAATTATAAGAAAGTTTCTGTTTATTATGAGATACTATGCAATTATCATGAAACATGAGACTTTCTTTTATGAACATAAAACCTCTGGTTACTTCACGTTGATCATTTAGTTGCTGGTCCTTTGCCAGAATGAGCATTGTGAACCAGATCAGGTAGGGCAGGAAACTTTGCCTGGTCTAGACTAGACTCTCATATTAAAAGATAAAGTGCGTAGTAAAAAAAGTGTGTTCATAAAAAGCAGATAAGTATTTAAAAAAATCAATGAGTGAAAGAATTTCCATTTTAATAAGACCTTCACTTAACAAAAGAGAAAGAAAGTTTTCTGTTAGTTTAAACAAAAATCAACGGCTGAGTCATAAAAGTGGCAAGTTGCAGAAACACGATTGGTTTTGTAGACACGTTGGCTGTCTAGCGAGTTTGTTTTTGTACTGTAATGTGTGTGTGTGTGTGTGTGTGTGTGTGTGCTGTCGAGTAGGACAGAGAGCATCTGTAGAGTCCGTGCCTGCACGGGGAGCTCTCTGCAGGCTTTCTCCACAGAAGAGCCCTCTCTTTACACTGGCACTGCCAGCTGAAGCAATGCCCACAGTGGGCGGTAGAGTGAGATCTGTGGGTAGGCCGCTGGGTAAAATTCTTATCATCTTGGCCAACGATATTCAGATGAGACTGCTGATCCAAATATGTACGTTACAGCGGAGTGGTACCTTTATTAACTCGTTCAGTATGATATCATTCTTTATTCAGTCTGTACACTGCTGTAAATGTGGTATTGAATACAAATAAGTAATATTGTTGAATAGACAAACAGTATGAATATATATATATATATATATATATATATATATATATATATATATATATATATATATATATATATATATATATATAGAGCGAGAGATTGGAAACACTTACATTAAATGTTTTTTTCAGTATTGTTGTCTTTAACCTTGAAGAGGACTGAGATTGCTATATGCTTCAATAGGATGTGACACATCCTGATACGTAATGCTGATTTATGATGCGTCTCATTTCTATTTCAGGACCCCATTTATTGTCTCACCGCCAGAGAACATAACCGTAAACATATCCCAGGATGCATTCTTCACTTGTCAGGCTGAGGCGTATCCTGGCAACCTAACGTACACCTGGTTCTGGGAGGAAGATAACGTCTTCTTCAAGAAGTAAAGTTATGATCGGGTTCATTACTGTACCATACCCCCACTGTCCTGTGTCCATGTGGAGTTTGTCACAGTCCATGTAGTTTCGTCATCATCATTGAGGCATCAGTGAGTTTTAGGGACTATGGCCATTGTGATACTGTTTTAGGCTTTGGTTAAACATTTTGTAAACCCTTGTGTTGTGACATTTTTGTAGAAAACTGAAATGTTTTCATAGGTGCACAAAATGTAACTAAATAAACCACCACTACTGATTTTCTGCACACTACCGTTCAATAGTTCAAGGCGTCAGTTCAGTTTTTTTTTTTTTTTTTATTGAGTTTTTTTAAGATATTTTATTATAATTAGTGATGTCAAACTATTAATCGTGAATATCTGCATCCACAATGAAAGTTTTTGTGTATGTAATATGTTTGCATATATTTTTATGTATATATAAATACAGACACATACAGCGTATTTTTTCGAAAACAAAACAAAACTTTTATTTTGGATGCGATTAATTGCAAATTACTCATTTGACAGCACTAGCTATAATAATACAAATAAATTAAATGCTGTTCTTTTGAAAGAATCATGAAAAATATTACATCAGCGTTTACCCAGAAATATTAAGCAGCACTGTTTTCAGCTTAGAATTTTGACCTTTTTGTTGTTTTTTTTTATTCTGTTTATATCTCACCTCATTTTTTTCTACCATAGAGAAAAAAAGGAATTGGTCAGAACTGTGAGATAAAAACCCAGGATTGCCAAAAAAAAACATAATTGTGTTATAAAAAGTTTTTTATTATTTATTTTTATTATCATTTATTTATTTTAATGATAGAAATAAGCTTTCATAGAAAACAGTTCTTTTAAATTCTCAAACCAGGGCTGAATTTATCTGATCAAAAATCTTACCGACCCCAAATATTTGAATGGTAGTGTTCATCTTTTGATAAACGGATGCATTTTTTAAAATTTACATTTGACCCATTTACACAAGGAGTTGTCGGTCAAAAAAGGATACACAAGTATGCATGCTCTCAACCCCATGCAGTTGCAAATAGGATTGGCAAAACAAGCTGAAATTTTGCTTGGGAAATTGCTTTTGCAAATTTTTCACTATATGTTTTTTACTTGTGTTTCCATTGTGTGCATGTGTCAGTGTCATTACACTTGCTTAGAGGTTCACACACCAGATAAAGTCTCATTTGTGTTTTGTTTGCTGTGTTCGAACAATCTGACGGACTGAAACACTTCGATGCCTTATAAGTGACTAAACTGGAATGCTAAAAGCAACTCCTCACCTGAAGACCAATAGATTTAATTCCTCACTAATAGCATGGTACTCTAATAAGCATTAAAACACATACCACACACAAATATTACATAATACAGTGTGTCCTTCGTGGTAACCTTGAATAAGAAAGGGCACAAAATGATTTCCCACTATCGTCACTATAAACGACAAATGCAGCTTGGTCATACACCCTCTCGGGTTCTCATGGTCCACGCTTCTCCTTCTCTCCACCATGACAAGAATACCTAGCGACACGGCGCTTGTGTCATCATACGCTCCACTAGCACTGATTAGAAGTAGCAGTGCTCTAAGCCATCCAAGATGCCCTCATGCGTGGCCTGTACACTCTATAGAAAAAGGATATTATGTTTTTTCTCTTCTTTCTTTTTAATAGAGGCTCTGTGCAGCAGGACAGGTGGAAGCACAGGCAAGAATAGAGGCCACGCAGGCATTTTGTCCACTGGAGCGTTTTTTTTTTTTTTCCTCTGATCTCTGCCTCGGACACTCCATCTGTTCTCGTTGAAAGAGTAGACCATAATTCACAAGGCTTTAAACTGTGCTTTTTTTTTTTTCCTCTGGCTTTAAATTTATTTACTTGGACATGCATATTTATAGGGATAGCTTAGAAAAAAATGTCAGTACTTACAAACTTTTTATTTCGTTTCTGTAAGCGGAGTGTAAAAAAAATATTTTGTTCACTATCTTTCAAAAGTTTGGGGTTGGTAAGATTATTTGTTAACACTTTACAATAAGGTGTTGTTTGTTAACATTAGTTAATGTGTTATCTAATATAAAAAAATACATTTATTACATTGTTTATTCATCATTTATTTATATAAGCTGTTAACATTAGTTAAATGCAATAATTAATTGTTCACGTTAGCATTAACTAATGTTAACAGACACAATCTGTGATTTTACTAATGCATTAGTAATGCTGAAATTAGCATTAACTAAGATGAATAAATGCTGTAGAAGTATTGCTTATTTTTAGTTCATGTTAACTAATGTAACTAATGTCTCGTACACTCTCCAAACTTGTGCTTATTTTATGTGAAATAATGAACATCGGAAAGCTGAAAATTGTTTTTCAAGAGAACAACATTTAATTGACAATTTTATAACATTACAAACATATTTACTATCATTTTTCCTTGCCGAATAAAATATTAATTTCTTTAAAATAAAACCTACTGACCCTAACCTTTTTAACTTGATTTATGTAGTAGTATTATGTGGACCGTTGGTATCATGACTACTATCGATTCTAATTCAACTTCTTCTTTTCTCTCTCTTCAGTGATCTGAAGCGCAGAGTGAGTATTCTGATCGACGGTTCACTCATCATCTCCCAGGTGAAACCTGAGGATGCTGGGAAATACACCTGCAGCCCGAGTAACAGCCTTGGGCGCCCACCTTCTGCATCAGCGTACCTGACCGTGCATTGTGAGTCAGTTTGCTGATACACAACTAGAGACGCTACATCTTTGTCTTTTCTGATGCCCCTAAAAATTCTCACTGCCTTGCACGGTGCAGATGCTAAACTACAGCTGCAGTATGTAGGCGAGAAACAACCAGAATAGAATCCGTTTGGTATTTGTTACAGTACTCTGCTGATCAGTGGAGTTGTCCAAAAAGCTTTTGTTTTGTTGAATGTGGTGATCATGTGTGTTATTATTCAGCATCTTGTGAGAATGACCTAAAGCATGCTTCTAAAACTAAGGGCATCTGACCTTTTGTGCACACGATCAGTGTCGCAAATGTGCTTATGTCAGTTTAGTTAGCTGGTAATCGTAATGAAGTAATTGTACAATTAGTTGTAAATAGTTCAAAATAGTATTTGATCAAAAATACAGAAAAAGAATGAATTTTGTTAAATAATATTGCAATTTACAATAACAGTTTTCTATTTGAATACACTTTGAAATATAATTTGTAGAGAAAAAATATTTTCAGCATCATTACTCTAGTCTTCAGCGTCACTTGTTGTTTCATACATAATTTGAATATGTTGATTTTTAATCAATGTTGGAAACCTGGACCTGTGATACTTTTATTTAGGTCCTTTAATAGAACCGCGATTATTAAAAATTTTGTGTTACAACGTAACACTGCTATTCAGCGCTGCTTCACAGAAATGAGTTATATTTTAAAGTATAAAAATAAGAAACTTTTTTTGATCAAATACATACAGCCTTGTTTAAAAGATCTTACTGATCCCAAACCTTTAAATGTTAGTGATTTGCTGAAATGAAACCGAACGGTGGTGATGTCCTACATTACTTATGATACAATGACAACCTTTCACTGTAACAAATTCTTTTAGATAAAGCCCAATTCCCAGTTGCCTATTGTATTACGTAATGTCATGACATAATAGAGGAGGAATTCTCCTTCATCCTGAATCTGTGACATTGGTCTCACTGGATTGAGCGTGAAAACTCAGTAACAACCTTCACTACTGGATTATGCCTTTTCATCACAGGCCAAATCATTATTGTGTTTTCACATTGAGACCATGTATGCAGAATAATGCGGTATAACAGTTTTTCTTACAGTGTGATCATTTATAATTGATGAAAGGGTTACTTTAGTCTCCCGGCGTATTCCGTCTCAGTACATTGGCACGAGGGTGTATTAGCTTCAACTGCCGCTGTTGGGCAGGCTGACGCTTTCTATTTGCAGCCGAGAGATTGGAATGGCCTTCTGTCCCCGGAGTCTGGAGCTGAATTGAAACAGTGACCTTGAGTCAGTAAGCTAGCAGATCACTCAGTCACGGCTCACATCCTCCACGCCAATAGACTGATGCAAAGACCATGGTTTTTCTAGACGATGTTGAGAAAAAAAAACACCAACAAAACCCAAACATGTTGCATTTGCAGTTAATAGTGACAGGGATGAATGCTGCAGAAGTGGCTGTGGTATCCAAGGCAACAGACATTTCATATTCCCTTGCTCAGAGGAAGCCTGTGTCGGACCAGTTCGAAGTGGCGGAAAGGGATTACATCATAGAATTCCCAGGCCGCGGGAATTTTCACCCGTCTTCCGAATCAGTCTCACTTGGTCTGGCCGCCCATGTGTGTAGCGAGCAGAGGCGCGGAGAAAGTGTATTTGACAGTAAGTGTGAAAAAGGAGGGGTGTAAAGGATGACATCATCCTGTGTGGAAACCCTCTTCTCTGCAGTGACGTCATCTGCAGACGCTCCGGCGGGCTGGAAGCGTGGGCGACGGCGGCCTCGTTGGACGGCTGACGGCATTGCAGGTCCAATCTGTGCGTCGAGATTGCCTGATTATTTTCCTTGCTTTTCGTTGGCAGCCCTGTGCTCCGTCCTCGCGGCTCGCTTTTCTTCTGTTGTGTTCTCAACTCCAGTCCACTCCTCCCATCGTCCCGTCCCTCAGCTCCACTTGTGCTAAAAATAGACCCGGCACTTTGCTGCTGCTGAGATGGAGCAGTGGGTTTCTTCAAAGCGTTCGTTTCGGAACGCCGCTCCCTCTCGTTCTACGGCGTACTGCGGTTGGCTGATGTCTTCACTAACGAGAGGCTGTGATTTATGAGTCACACACAATTGAATCTCTTTTACAGCATTATTGATAGTCTTTGCTTTAGATGTTGTTCATGCAATATAAAGAAGGGAAATGTCATCAGAAATTA
The DNA here is from genome assembly GCF_018831695.1 of Puntigrus tetrazona. Lineage (NCBI taxonomy): Eukaryota > Metazoa > Chordata > Actinopteri > Cypriniformes > Cyprinidae > Puntigrus > Puntigrus tetrazona. The sequence goes on along the minus strand of NC_056719.1, from coordinate 7,224,490 downwards.
TACTGTTGTTTATGCTTTGTGGCACAAAGGATCTAATGGGATAATTCACCCAGAAATGAACATCTTTAATCTCTCATCCTCGTGTCACGTTCCAAAACAGTAAGCCCTCGGTTCATCTTCAGAACACAAATTGAGATTTTTTTTTATGAAACCTTTGAGCTGTCTGACCATCCCATACACAGCAATGGATCTTGCTCACAAAAAGTATTCTCAAAACTTCATAAAATCAAGTTTGAACCACTGACGTCACATGGGACTATTTTAATAATGTCCTTACTGCCTTTCTGTGACAGATGCGTTGCTATCTATGCAGGGTCAGAAAGCCAGAGGATTTCAGAAATATCTTAATTTGTGTTACTATGATGATTAAAGACCTTATGATATGTTTGGAATGACACAATATGTGTTTATTTTCTCTATTTATGTATTCACATTTCTTTCAAAAGGTTGGGGTTGTTATTAGATTATAAGACTGCATTTATTTGATTAAAAAAAAGTACAGTTAAAAGTAATTTTCATGTATTTTAAAATGCATTTTATTCCTGTGATGCTGAATTTTAACATGATCTTTCAGAAATCATTGTAATAAGCTGATTTGGTGATCAAGAAAGTGTTGTGAGATTTTAGTGGTAATTAAAAAAAAAAAAAAATTGATGTAAAAGTTTAGCATGGGAAAATTTGTACAAATTTTGCATTAATTTCCATTATTTTGACTTTAGCTATTGTTTCCAAGGCACTTATTGTGCTGTACTACTATTAGCTGAGTAATAGTCTCAATGTGAGTTAGTTCAGGCTATGTGAGAGCAAAAAGTTCTTTATAGTGTACTTCTCAATCGGTAGTTGACTTATTCAGAGGATTTGTGTTAATGTTCCAGACTAATGACTCAGAGAGACATCCGAACAAACTCCTCTCATCTGTCTGACAGTTTAACAATGCACAAGAGCGTCACTCAGATATTTCAACATTTATGCCGTATCTCGTTTCTACTCTTCTTGTGTCTCATAGACCCCTGCCCGTGTGGTAAACATGCCGCCCGTTATTTACGTGGCCATTGGACTGCCGGGGTACATCCGCTGCCCGGTGGATGCCAACCCCGCCTGTCACTTCAGTGAAGTGGAAAAAAGACGGCCTGCCTCTGCGGATAGAGAAGGTGAGTCCAGCAGGACAGTGATCTGAGTGTTTTCACAGATGCTGTCGCTTGGGCCTGTGTGAGATGGGTTTCATTCACAGTTCACACTGATCTCATAGTCTCACACAGACAAAGATCGCTGGCTCCTCTACAACTATAAAGTCAAACTGAGAATAACTGACCTTACAGTGAAGAAACAGGATATCTGTTTCATTCATTCGAACCTTGGTCTTCCTCTGTGCAGTTGGCTCTCAAGAGTAGTGTCCATGCAGCTGAAAATATGTAGGCTTTTAAGGTACATAACAACAATTATCACAAAAGGATTTTAATCAATTCGAAAGCCTTTTAGACACTTTTTTGTGAAAAAATTGAAAGATATAGAAATTTAGGATGCATTATAAAGAAATAATCGTAGCCAGCCATGTAAAACGATAACCTACTAGAGACAGTCTGCTGGTTGGTTATGGTCTACTCCCACTTAGTGTGTCTGCTTTTCAGCAAATTAATTATGTGATTTAGAGATTGCTAATCACCTAATTAATATTCATTATTCAAGCTGATATGGTGTATAAAATGGCCCCTTCCCTTTTTTATTTTATTCATACATAAGTGATTTTATCCATTGTGTCTATTAGCTTCAAACTAATTGCATATCATTCTCAGATGAGAGACAATTTGCAGTTTATATAATTTCTTACATGTATGTAATTTTCTTACAGTAATATAAATGCTTTTACACAAAGCAATTTACTTATTAAAGAACTACTACTGCCCCAAACTGTAAAACGTTTATAATGCTAAGATTAATTCTGTTCATTTGAATATGTTATCACAAAAAAAGTGGACATATCTCTCCCTCTCTCTCTCCTTCAGAGACACACACACACATTAACATACCTGCTAATGTTGCTAGTGCTACTCTTGATGACTTTATCTCTAACATCAACGGCGTTTCACGATTAGCCAAACACTTTTAAGAGATGCACAGACTCTGAGATAATTCACACACTTTCTCACTCTCTCTCTCCATAGTATAAGTGCAATAATTGACTCCAGACTGTTCAATTATTTGAAAAATAATTCACACTCGAGGTGGTGATGCGGCCATGAAATGAAGCTAGTTATTTTTCCAATAATAATCCTTACTTGAAACAGAAAAGTAACCAATGAAATTTTAATAGTATTTTAAAATAAAAATGTAGCTTTTGTAGATATAAGACTTAAAAAACAAATATCTTACTGACCACAAATTTTGAATGGTATTCTACAAAACATCTTGTTCAATACGTTCAGTAAAGAATCAAACATTGCAATGCTCTACTCTCTGAGATACAGGAATCGATTTCCCTGATTGTGTGTGTGCTGTTTCTGTTCCTGTTGCAGTACTTCTGGCTGGAGCCAAATGGAAGATGGGAGCATTCGAGTGTCTGAGGTGACAGAGGACTCTCTCGGCACCTACACCTGCGTGCCTTACAATAGCCTCGGTACAATGGGACAGTCCCCTCCCGCCCCTCTGGTGCTAAAGGTAAAGAATGAAACATGGAGTTTCTTTTCAAGCTTATTTATCTCTTATGATATCATCTTTTTGCATTAATAAAACATGCTGTTTGGTGGTGTATAGGACCCACCCAAATTTCTGGTGGTTCCTGGAGGGGAGTACAGGCAGGAGGCTGGTCGAGAGCTGGTCATCCCCTGTGAGGCAGAAGGAGACCCATTCCCCAACATTACATGGAGAAAGGTAGAAAGCATCCTTATGGATCCTTAAATTGGACTCTGTATCATTGTCAACCCAACTGCAGCATTTGTTAGAGTTGTTTTCTTTTATTGGAGAAGGTAGGGAAGCCCAGCAGAAGCAAGCACAACGTCCTACCGAGAGGCAGCTTACAGTTCAAATCTCTCAGCAAGGAGGACCATGGGGAGTGGAGTGTGTCGCCTCAATGTCGCCACGAGCATCACTGCCAGCACGCGCACCTCCTAGTAATCGGTAGGAGGCGTTGAGACAAATGGCGCTACCCCATGACGCACAAACACGACTTGAGATAAAGTGTTTTTTTCATACAGCGTGAATTTTGATCATGTTAGATTAAAGATTGTTGTTTTCAAGTAAAGGTGCACAAAAACTTTAGTTCATATTTTGCAGGACAACAGCGGTCTTCTGCATAACCTAAAATATCTGAATTATTTAAAAGTCATTGAAATTTCTATATAATTTTATAGATTATACTTTTGGCTAATTACTATGTCTGTGCTCTTTTATTACCTTTGTCATTTTCATTAGTTTCGTTTTCTTTAGCAACATTTCTGATATTCAGTTTTTTTAGAATATTTTATGAATACTAATATTTTATTTCAGCTTAATGCACTGCATTCGTTTTAGCTACATTTAAACTATGTTGAAAGTTAGTCAACTAAATATAATTTTTTTTTAGCTAAACTAAATTGATTGCAACCACTTTGCAACCAAAATTGTTAATTCATTTTTTTTTTTACACAGTGTATTGTTTAAACAAAACTGCTGTGCACTAAATCTTTGTAAAGTATTTCTCATTTATAATTACAGTATTGCGAACAAATAAGGGTGGATTTTATGAGAAAGAGTTAGTTATGATGTCCCTAATCATCCTTTTATATTAATGTAGCTCATTCCAGGGCACTGATATGACTTATCTCTTCATTTCATGTGAAGTCACATTAATAGCACATACCTGAATAGATTTTAGTTTAAAGATTACTTGCTTGATACTTTGAAGTATATTCATACGCAGTATTAATAAGTATGTAATCTTATAGGATATAGCTTATAAATTCAGTAGAGAAAGGTAGCACAAATGCTAACATCCACATTGCCTCTTTCTATTAGTGAGTAGTGCAGCTGTGAACAAACCCTGCCAGCTTAGTCTTTATATTGCTCCCTGCTGTTTTGGCATGTACACCATTTTCTTGGGCACTGTTTGCATTTGTCTGACTGCAGTGAAACTGTCAGTTAAAGAAACTTTCTGATTAGCCGCCAAGCAGCAGCTGCTAGGCTAAACTGTTAGCTATTCAGTGAGTTCCTCTCAGAAAGCTTACTGTAGAAAAGTCCTTTAGTAGGTTGGATTTCTGTGGTGATATTATATGCTGTGAGCGGACTGCTACAAATGGTTTAGTGTCTTAGTATAAAGGGATTTTCCATAGGCTAACAGTTAGCTGCTAAATAAGAGATAAAGGATAAATGATGCACACGGAGTCTGTTTGTTTGTGTTAGCGCTAGTGTTTGTGTGAAGACAAGTGAGCTAATTGCTCTGACCGAGGGCTTTTTCACAGACAACATTTTAGGGAAATAAATGCGTGTGGCCTTAGCATTTGCGTACAAGTGTGTTTGTATTGAGCGTGACAAGTTGTCGTCCTCCCACAGGCACAAGCCCACACGCCCCGCCAAAAGTCCACGTTTCGGTCTCGACGACCTCGGCCAACGTCTCGTGGGAACCCGGTTACGACGGCGGCTTTGAGCAGACATTCTCAGTCTGGTACGGCCATGTGTGAGTCATCCCAGCATGCTTTGCTTTCAGCTTCTTTTCCTAACTGTTGACCTGAGCTCTGCTGCTGCTGTGAGGCTGCTACATTTGGGGGCAATGGGTGGGATGGGGCAAAACCTTTATAGGGGTGAGGTGGCCAGGAGGTCACTCCAATATTGAGCTGGAAACACCGTTAATGTTTGAGCTTGTTAAGTGTTATGGTCAGGACTTTGAATTAATGAGAGAACAGTCTAAGTCTTATTCATAACTTCCAAATAACTTCATAGTGAGAAGTCTTGAACAAAGATAATCATTCCGTGAGTAATACAGACCCACTGTTTTCTTTATTTAGTTTTTTTTTTTTTTTTGTTCTGCGAGCGGTTAGCTAACATGTTGGCCTTGTTAATCTGGCTCATAACGATAGAATTGGAATGGAGTGATCAGGCAGTAAAATCCCTCCACAGAGTCGTTATGAGTCGAGCTGCATGCAAAGTACCTTATTAAGTTGACAAGACAATCTTGGTGTTGTGTGCAGTTTTAAACACTTCAGCACAATAAAAATAATGACATATATATGGGATTCGGAAGAAACAGTCTGCTGCTGAGTGTTTAACATCAGTTGTAACATTTGTTATGGAAAATGCATTTATGACTGTGTAAGATTTTTTTATTATTATAGTCTAAAACTCTCTCTAAAACTACTCTCTCAAGAACCCCTAAACTAAACTAAAATATAAAAGCAGCTTTATATATTTTCTTTTACATTCATGCACACAGACCCATTCAAAATCAATAGTATTGTTATCCATTGTTTATCAATTAATTGCATTTTATTGTTTATGTACTACTATATGTTTATTTTTTATTTTAGTTTGTCGCAATAATTATTTTATGTGCTTTTGTCAATTTTATTATAATTTACAAGTCCCTATTTAGCTTTTTATTTTAACTTAGTTTTTATTTTATTTTAGCTTTAATTTAATTTTAAAGTTGAGTCATTTTAGTTTAACTTATTTCAGTTAGTTCCCAAGAAAACATTTGCAAGTTCTTTTAATTTAATGTCCTTCAAATCATCTATGACTTTTCTTTTTTCGTGTAACAAGCATTTTCTTTCTGGATATATTTTTTTTTGTGTGTGCGTAGAGAATAGAGTGACGTGAGTGTAAGTAAATGATGACAAAACTTTCATGGAAGCAACATATAATAGATATTAATCCTTATAATATAGAAAATAAGAAATTACACTGCAATGTTTAGAAATACTTCTCGGATGTGAACCTGGAGTTTATACATACAGTACAGTGGGAAGCCCTGAGAATTACTTTATGCATTATACAGTATTTATTAATGCAAAGACTTTGACTTGTGCCTTCTCGCAGTTCAGTGCTAAAACGTTTGTGGTATTTTAACCGTACACAGAGAGCCAACTATTGCAAGTAAGTATTTACTGTATTATAATTTGAAAAGTTTTTATTACTTGCTTCAGTAAGGTGACATCCACAGTTTAAGGAGGTGCCCTGAGGTACTTGATCCATAACGGCAACCTCTCGCTTCTGGCTTAATCAGCAGCACGCTCGTCTCTCTCGCCTCTCTTCATCTCTCTGCAGCCCATGCCAGCGCTTTCTGCATCCCTGTGATTCTGCTCCCTGTGTGGTGCTGTCCTCTGCGATATTCACCCGAATATCAGCATTCTATAGCTTTCTGTGCTCCTGCTCCTATAGAATGACACATGCTTCGCAGTAACCTTTGTATGTTTGCTTCGGTGGATACGAGCAAGAACATTTCAATCGTATGTCTTTTAAGGGTATGATTACTTGGGACTCACTCGTTTTAAAACATATTTCTGAATGTCACACCAGGTAACAGATGGCAGCAGTGTTTCGTGGGAATGTAGCATGAACAGGTTTAGCCCGTTAAGTGCGAGCCCTGGAGACAGATTTCACTTCTTTTTGAGCTATTAATAGTCATGAAATGTGGTTTTATGTTTAGAGACACACATAGCTGTTATGGAGAAAACATAAGGGAAAGAGTAAGGATTATTTGGCCTGAGATAACTGTTTATTTTTAACACATTTTAATACATTTGATATTTACTCCTGTTTTTTTTTCTTTAATCAGTCATTACTTTATGCTTCAGTGTCACATGGTCCTTCAATTCTAACATGCTGGTTTTATACTTAAGAAACTTTTGTTATCATCACCATTGAAAGCAGTTGTAATGCTTAATATTTCTAGTAAAACATGGCTTAATATTGCTGTATTCTTTGAATAGAAAGAACATCATTGATTTGAAACAGAAATATTTTATGACAATTTATGTATTTATTCTTGTTTTGTAACTAAGTTGTTAATGCATATTTTTCTGGATAAAAATATTAATTCAATTAAAAAAATAAATAAATGAATCAAAATGTAATTTAATTTATGATTTTCTTCCTCATATAACGGAACCCTGTCTCTATGCGCTCAGTATTTCCTCACAGTTTGTACCTGGTACTAACTTTGAGTCCTTCCGCTAACGCTGCAGTCCACACATGCAAAAGCTAAAGAAGAATAAAGCGCCCCATGGAGGATGAAAGCATGTTAATCCTCACCCAAGGGCCAGACCTTCCTCACGTTCCGCTTCCGACTTCTTCTTAGATCATCATTATCCTCTGGCCTGATGTGTCCACCACGGGTGCCCGAGCAAACCTGTGCCAAGAGCTGACTAAAGGTGTCATTTGAAACATTGGGCAGTGTGACTCATGCTTTAAAGGTTGTGTATGAATGGCCTTTAAAGGTGACCCACGTGAGATTAAACAACAGCTCCCGTCAGCCTCATTGACGCAGATAGTTGGCGTGTTCCTGCTACTTCCTGTGCATTGCAGGAGAGGTGCCGAGCGACCGCTGAGATGCTGTGAATAACACACATCTCAAGAGCCTGTGAACTCTCAAGCTACAAGGGCACGAAGGAAGTAATCAATTAGACCTCAGTGGAATATTATGACTCACAAATAGGAACGGGGCGAAGAATGATGTATACACCCGATTCCTGACTGTTTTTTTGTTTGAAAGTCATTAATATTCCAAACGCAGTGTCATTTCAATAACTCAAAGGATGCCTGGGGTTTAGGACAGCGATCTGTAAGAGAATTATATATGGATGATATGATTGATATAATAGTATATATTGTTACTTTAAATATTTAAACATTTTTAAGGGAAAAAATACATTTCACATTTAAGGAAAAAAAACAACCTTTTCTCTCATGATGTATATGAATATTTTTCTTAGTTGCAAGTTTATGTCTCACAATTAATTTATTCCCCTAATAACGTAATACAAACTTGCAATTCTGAGACTTGTAAAGAAGAAAAAATGAATTGTGAGATAAAAAGTTTATATATATTTATATATATATAAAGCAATTGCAACTTTTATCTCACAATTCAGTTTTTTTATATATTTTAATATATTTTAATATATTTAATGTATTTAATATAACATTCTTATTATTATATTAGTTTCTATATTATACATATTACTTAATATGATTTACTTCTTGTTTAGGTGATCAAATGCGTTTTTAACATATATTCTTATTTTTGTGATGGATTTTCATATTTTAAGACTAGTTTGAATAGTCCTTAAAGGGGCAGTTTATTGCATGGTGTCCTTGCTTGCGTACAATGAAGGTCGAAGAAATTCAGCTTGAATTTAGTCGGGACGTCCAGTGGGAGTCGTTTCATGCATGCCAAGGGCAGCAGTTTATCAGAATGAAGCATGCTGGCTGTAAGTACAGCTACACAAAGTTTTGAGCATGCAAAACTACTTGCGATTTCTATCCGCAACAGGCCATGATGCGACAGTCCAGGGTTTCTGTAGTTAAAAAAAACAATTCATTATTAGCATAAAACATTGCAACCATTCTAGCGGTTTCTAGAGATAGAGATGTATTGTCCACAAGGCTCATTTCAAGCCATAGGTCATTCTCAAGAGATCCAGGGAAAAGGGCTGCAAGGCGTACAAGGCACACTGAAGATCGACGGGGATATTCTTGTAAAGATCAGCGGTCGAAAATGCATTCTTCAGAATTTCCTCTGGGAAACCGTGAGACAGTTTTGTGTTATTGGATATCACTGAGCATTCACACTGAGCCAAACAAGCAGTCTTTTTACGTTTAGCTGCAGGCAGTGCTCTCATCAGTATTGTGAGCGACATGGCGATCATTATAGGAGCGTATGCGCATGCGCATGTACGCTTGTGCCGTGCTGAACTCTTTCCATCTGTGACTCCTCCTGCAGGGTGAAGAGGGAGCAGTTAGGACCGCATGACTGGCTGTCCATGCCTGTGCCCAGCGGGCAGCACTGGCTCCTGGTGCAAGGCCTGGAGCCCGAGACGGCCTACCAATTCAGCGTCCTGGCCCAGAACAAGCTGGGGACGGGCCCGTTCAGCGAGGTCGTCACTGTGAACACACTAGGTTGGCCACCAGCACGATACAACTTACGACAACAAGATCGTCTCTGCCTGACAGAAATGCATTTCTTAGTAGGGACGGGAATGGGAGGGAATTTAAGGATTACAGTAGTTTTGATCCATGTTAGGATGATTATTTTAGTAAATCTGGCTGATACTGATAAGCTGACAATTTTAATGGTTTTGTAAAACTTCTACATGGATATTAGTATTGGAAATACTACAAAATAGTATTGAAATAATATTTTGCCAAAATAAATGGGAAAGAATGCACTAAAATCTGAACTAGTTAAAACAGTTTAAATTTAGGCACCATAACTTTATATGTAAATATTAATTTAGAGATTTTTTCAGTTATTTGAAATTTACATTTAACGGTAAAATTAATAATGGTTTTAAGATTGTCTTGAACTGAGCAGTAGATACCAATAAATCTAAACGTTTAATACAATGATAAAAACATCTAATATGATAATAATATTGTATATAATAAATGATATGGTAGGGTAATACTAAAATCATTACATATATCACTACAGTTCAGATGTTTGAACTGCATACAGATGTTTATTTTAATTTCTATTAAATTTATAATACTATTTATATGAAAGAATTTTATTTAGCTAAGATGAATCAAGTTAACCAAAAAGTGAACGTAGAGCAGTGTGCTTTGTACGTGCAATCATGATACTATTATAGTTTTTATTAAAATTGTAGTAATTGTATTCATTTTAATTTTAGATCAGGTTTTAGTCATTTTGTTATCTATCTATCTATCTATCTATCTATCTATCTATCTATCTATCTATCTATCTATCTATCTATCTATCTATCTATCTATCTATCTATCTATCTATCTATCTATTAATACTATACTATTTAACTATTATAGCCCTGCTTTGAAGACATTTGCATTTATAATGCAACAAAAATGTCTAATAAATGCTGCTCTTTTTAATCTCCCGAAAAACATCATGTTTAAATGATCCAGTGGTTTACTTTGTTTCCCCTAGTATTTCCTATAAGTACCCCAGAACCACTGGTGCTGCTTACCCCACCACGGTGCCTCACAGCCAACCGGACACAGCAGGGAGTCCTACTCACATGGATCCCTCCAGCCAATCACACGTCGCCAATTGATCACTACATCATGGAGTTCCGCCTCGGGGAGAGGTGGGATGTTCTTGATGATGCAATCCCTGCTGGAGAGACAGAGCTATTGGCTAGAGACCTGGTTCAGGTATGCCTGTGATAACCACTTCAAAAGATTGACATAATTGACATAATTTCTGCAGGTGAAAAAGTGTTTGAGCGTAAACTATGAACTTGCGTTTTCATGCTGTAGATCTAGAAGTATAATTCACTCGACAATCATCATTCGGTTTGTTAAGTGTTCATTCGGAGGGGAAAAAGCAAAGGTGGGAGGATCTCCCTCAAGGTTTTACACTAATGAAAGATTACAGTGTCTCTCTTTCTTCTATTTTTGTATATTTGTGACATTTTGTCAAATGTGATTAAATTACTTAAACACTCCTTCAGAGTTTTCTAGCCATCTATTTAAAGGAAACATGCTGCACGTGTCATTGTTTTGCAGGAGGCCTGGTATGAGTTCAGAGTGATGGCAGTTATGGAGGACCTTGTCAGTGAGCCCAGTAATGTAGTGGGAGTCTCTAGCACAGGTCAGTGCTCTGAGGATTTTTATAGTCCATATGGGTTTTGAAAATGTACAGTGAGATTTATTGCACATAATATCATGTTATACTGTTATATTTCTGTGTAGGCCCACACAAGCATTAATGGAGTGAGTTGATTCTGGTCTGATGAGATTCTGCTGCCATCTTCTGGATTTAATATGAATTTGTCTGAAAGAGCAATGTGCTCTTTTTGTTTTAATATTTTTTAATATATATATATATATATATATATTCTATATATATATAGTTTCTATCTACTTCAGTGACTCTATTATTAGTCTAGTTGTATTGAAATGTTTCAATGTCTCAAACCTTCACATCAAAGAATAAATACTGTCCAAAGAAAGTATGTTAAATTTTGGAAGAATGCTTAGAATTTTGTGAAGAAGTCTCTTACGCTTTCAAGACTGAATTTATTTATAAAATATTTGAAATATTATAAAACAACTGCTCTCTTTTAATATATTTCTTGGATGCAAAAAGCAGCTTTGATGCAGCTATTACTTTTGAAATCATTTTCAATGTTGTGCTGGCTGATCATTTTGTAGAAATGTATGCTTTTTTCAGGTCTTCTTCAATTAAGTGTTTATTTGAAATAGATTTTTTTAACATATGTAAATGTAACATAAATATATATTACTGTCACTTTTTCATCAGTTTATTATACATTTATTATTATTATTTTATTTTATTTTCAATTTTACTAACAATCCTTATTCTGTCACCACTTTCCAGGGACTGACAGTTACCTCTGAATGACTGAATTTACTAAATAGATAGTTTGTGCTCTTCAGTCAGAATTCAATCACTACTTAAAGTCAAAATAAACACGAGGCTGCCATTCAGGCTTTGCTTTCATCTCTCAAAGCATCCCACAGTGAGTTTGAATGTATTTTGAATGTCTTTATGGATCAAGATAGGCGACTATTTCATTCTATTTCAATCTTTCAAATCGTCCTCCTATTAAATAAATCATTCGGAACGAGCTGTATGGTTTATTGTTGAAACAGCCCACACTAAGAATGAAAGCTCTTGTGTGTGTGCGTGCTGAAGGCGAGCTTGTTTGTGTCTTTCAGACTACTTCCCGCCGCCTGAGGTGCCAGACGAGGGCTGGCGCGGCCGGTGGTGGCAGGCATTGTGGCCACCATCTGTTTCCTGGCAGCAGCCATCCTCTTCAGCACGCTAGCGGCCTGCTTCGTCAACAAACAGAGACGGCGTAAGCTCAAGCGGAGACGAGGTCAGTGGTGCCCTCGCGGTCAGAATGCCCTCCTCTTTCTCATCCAACCCCATGCCCTTCACATCTGTTAATTTTTTTGAAAACACTAGAAGATTAAATAGCAGAAGATTAAATAACATCTACCAAAGTAGATTTTGTTTGAGCGCCGTGAGCGTTTCTGAGAAGCGTTTGAACTCACCACTAGATAAATTAACATTTCTGCGAGATGTTTAAATTCTATACAGAAATCTCTGTTGAACTCAAAAATTTAAAAATACGTCAAATCACCATTATAAAACCTGTAGATGGCAGCAGAGGAGCACTTTTCTTATTAACTTATTATTCATTCATTTCTACCTTTTACTTTATATTTTAAAATTTGTTTATAAAATATCAATATGTGTTTTCTGTGTTTATTTTCTTTTTATCTATAAAGTTTTTGGTCAGGTCTATATAACACCATAGAAGAATAATGGTGAAATATGTAATAAGTACAAAATATAATGTTTCTGCATGAAAAATACATTTTGCAGATGTTACTGTTGTTAATAAAATATATTTTTATAAGCTTCTCACTTTAAGCTTAGTGTTTTTCTATCAAATGTGTGTATATATATATATATATATATATATATATATATATATATATATATATATATATATATATATATATATATATATATATATATATAAATACTATATACACATAAAATAAATAAGAAATTAATTTGTATTATTACTAATTGCTGCACTTAGTAATGCAAAACTATAGAAATTATATATTTAAATTATTTATATTTTTAATACTCCCACACAGTACGCCCCTGCATTATTCAATCTGCTCCTGGTGCCACCATCTGCAGAATTTATATAATTTATAAGAATACTGCATATTGTAATTTCTATAAATTTAATCTATTTATTATCAAAGCATGTGGCAATAATACATTTAAAACAGGGAAATAATTTAACGATTGCATCGGCGTGCTAATTTAAGGTATGCCCTAAATTCTCTGCTTGTGCTCCTAAAAAAATGAAGTCAGGGGTTACAGTGCTCTAGTAAAAATCATTAGCCTGGAGCCCTGAAATGAGTCTTTTATGCATGTCTGAAGTCTGTAATCTGGTTTTCTCTTCAACAGATCCCCTCTGTCTATAACACACTGCAGAAAGAGCGTGGAGACTCCGTAAGTAATGTCTTTTAAGAACTTCCCCTTCTCCCCTCGCACCTCAGTTTATTCAGACAGAGAGTGGAGTGCGCTTCATAAATCAAGGCACCCGACAGAAACGCCTCTCGTTTAAAGATCCTATTAGAAGAGCCATTAATTACTGCTCAGTGATAGGCCAGTGATGTAGTGTGTTCATGGACTAGACGGTCTAAGTTAATTTCATCAAAGAGCGGTTTCTTCATTTTTTCATTATTCAGGATTTCTAAATACTTCTCTTCCGTGTTTGCCTTGACGTGTTTTCTTTAGATCGATGGCTCCCCTATTGTCTACAACAAAATGTAGTAAATCTAGCTTATTTTCTGTAACTGTAATAATTACCGTATGATTAAAATTAAAAGTGATATGTGTATGTATATGTATGTATGACCGTTCCACGTCGGGAAATCACATCTTTAAAATTAGGCTTCTGGATTTAAACCCTGTTAGGAATCCCGATTCTTCAAATGAAAGAAAGAGGTATTGAGGGGGCAAATTCCAATAATACATTTCTTGATAATATAGCTTATTATAATGCTTGTTTTGTCTTATTTAAATCATTTTAAGTCTTCTCGAAGCCTCTTTGGAAATTAGCCCTGGCCACCTGCTAGAGATTTGCTGCTTTTGTGCATTCTTGTACTGGCTTATTCAAATCTTAGACACTAATCTAATTCTCTATATTCAGGTTTTGTGGTTATAGAGAATTAAAGCCAACTAAATGTAACATAAGCTACGCATTTTTGGAGGTTTAAAGATTTTAAATACTCAATTTAAAGACACGTTTTCTGCTTGCACATTGTCAGAAAATCTATCTGCCACTTTTATTACCAAATGAGAGGTGACAGAAAAATACAACCAAAGCTGCATCATTATCGGTGCATTACAGCATTTATTAACAGCGTTGGAGGTGATGCATTACGAATAACACATTTGATCCCATTTTAATTAACCAGTGTCTTCACTACTGACCTTCAATGGTCCAGTTCAACCTCACTACGCAAAAATGACACGTTCGTGTTTCATTTTTGTTATTTTGGAATAGTGTTGAATTTTCTTCTCCTGCGTCATGTTCTTCATGCAATTTGTTTGAGCTGTGCCTCTGCTGTCCAGATATGAATTTACACTTTCTTCAGCCTGTGGTGTATTCATTTCACTTTTGTTGTGAAAGTTCTTTTACATTTGTAAGTTAATTTGTTATATAAAAACAAGCAGATTTAATATGTAACACATTAGTTTGCATTAAAAGTAAATAAGTAATGCATTTACTTTCATTTATTAATGACATTTGACATTCATTTCTATTTTTCAGCAACTGACCTTGAGTTTTTGGCTATTAATTGGCAGTTTAAGTTATTGTAGGGATAAAGTGCTGTTTGTGTGTTCCTGCTTGATAAATTGACTGGGGTTTTGGCCTGCTGTCTATGAATCTATATGGTTTCGATGACACTTACTACATTGGCAAAAGTACTGTAGAATTAGGGTCAGGTTCATCCTCATAGTAATTGGTTTCTGCACAGACAATGATTTAAAGTGACCTGCTGCTTTTGAGTTCCCATGGCAACAATCAGAAACCGAAAAGAGAGTGTAAAACATGCTAGTACGGTACAACTGTAAGCACTGTAAATGATATAAAACATTCATGATTTAAGTGTTTTTAAAATCATTTTGTTTGCTATAATCCAATCGCATAGAATATCAGTTTATTGTAAAGATGAATATTGATCACATATGGAGTCTACATAATGATGTAGTCTCTGTAGTTCACCCAAAATGTGTTCTTGTGTGTCTCAAAACTGATAGAGACTGTATATACAATTTTCATTGAATATTAACCTTGAACTGCTTATAAGCACATGGAGCATTTCAAGCATTGAGGATTTTGTGATTTTTTTTTCCTGAACGTTAAGCAGTATTTCATAATTTACCATTAAAAGCAGTGCTAATCGCCTTTCAAAATGACTAGTGCAACATGTAGCTTAACCCAGCATCAAAACCGTTTTTTTTTTTTTTTAAAAACGATAATCCAGAGTTAATGTAGTATGAAAAGACCAGATGACTGATTTTTTTTTTTGTGAACTGTAATGACTTTGGCTGATAACAACAATATCTGTGGATTTTGTGCCATGGTAAATGTGCATGCTGTGCTGTCTCTGCTTCAAAGATTGTTTTTTACAATGCTATCATGTATTTCTTTTGCATTTACCATGGTATACTAACACACTGCTCAAAAACAGGGGAGGTATTTTACTTTATTTCTCCGGTATACTACTGCAACAATCTCAACTTGTCTTAATTTACATTATACACTAACTCTGTTGTTTGTCTTTCTTCCCAGTGCTAATAACAGTGGACATCGGTGACTAGGAGTTTTGTATTTATATATTCAATAGTATTCATATTATTTCTTTATAATCTAATATTTAAAGTATTATCCTATTACAAGACTGCATACTGCTTTAATGAAGCGTAAAGAAGCTAATTTACTTGCATCCTTTGAAGTTCTCTAATGTTTCAGAAACACAAACGATGACATTTAAGTGAACAGAGGGCACGTAACAGTGCTTCTCTATAATAATACATATTAGACTAGTGATGTCTTAGATATTACATTTATAGTACTTGATCCTACACGATCTTTCAGTAATCTAAAGCTAAGTGGGTTAACTCTGGTATGCTGTCAGTCATGTAAATTCCATAGTCGTGACATTTTAAAACATGCTGCCGTTTCAGTTCACTTTATTTTATGATATGCTGGCATATAACATCTCTTCAGTGCTTTGGTTTTGAATTGAGCATTTTAGCTACTTATGTAACTGCTTTTATCTGCAGTATCGTTATGGCATCACGTATGCATTTTTCATAAAATACTCTTTGAGTTATTGTACTTATTTTTACATAGGCTTTTTGATTTGCAAAATTATACAGTGGAGGCGAAAAGTCTGATATTGTTACAAAATGTGGTGTTCGGTGCCTAGATAGACAGACAGATGGGAAATGGCATTTCAGTAAATAAGCTAATTTATGTAATAATGAGCATTGTTTCAGCTGAGGAACAAGATGGTCTTTGCAGCATCAAATCATACTGAGAACAAAGCTCACAAGTTTGTTTAAAGCCTGCTCATGCATTTTGACTCAGTTATTATTAAAGCAACCTTATTTTATTTTTTCATCGTTCTTCATCAATTTTGTCGAAATTGGGAATACAATTATTTAAAAAAATGCAGACCCGAAGAATTTATTCTCGGTCTTTGCACTCCACTGTATATCATCTGCTTTTGTCAGAAACTCAAATAAACCACGAAATGTCTACTTGTATATCAAAACAAGGACACTGCATGGATCCAAGCTGGCCTTGACGTCCCTGCATGCATAGGCACTAAAATGAGTGAAAATGATAAACTGTGTCATTTAAGAAATGAACAATCCAGTGCCCTCGATCATTATCCTTTCTTATGTCCTTAAGCTCTCCTTGCTCTTTCCTTCACTTCTGTCTCTCCATGTCACAGTTTTTTTTTTTTTCTCCTGCAATGTTATTTGTGGAAAGCAGCCTCGTTAATTGCCGACATGACCCCTCCCCTCCCCATCCTTCCCATCTCTATTGTGTTTCCTGCCGCAGGAGTCCTCTTACCCCTCTACCTGGCATAGAACCCTACTGGGAAGGCCAGGAAAGGAGCAGCTACAGGCCTCCGCCCTCCAGTCCTCTGTGAGTGCCTGCACCTTGTTCAGCAGTGTGCACTGCCTTATGTCGCATGCGTCCCATGTGCGCTGCTGGGCACGGTTGTTTTGGCAGGCTGTGAACCCATGCGCTATACACACACACAGGAGACCCAAAGCTTAAGACTTTAAGTCACCTGCTGACTCGCACATTTACACTTAGGACCGTGAAATTAAAGGTGCTTTCTGGGTTATTTTTAACGTAATTTTAAAGTTTTAGCGTGTGTGACTATTTGTGTGAAGAAACCTTTACATTAATATACACTTACAATGGAAGCAGAAAAGTGCGCCAGAGGGTTTCGTGCAGAAATGTAAAGCTTTTTAATACATAACCAGCAACTGGTTATGCATTACAAAAATAATTATTCTATTTGGTTAAGGATAGTTACATGGAGAAAAAAACTGTATTATCGCACCGCATTTTCGCTCTGTTTGTTTGGTTCTCTCTATAAAATATGTGAACCCAATAGAATTGGTTGGTTTTTGCTGCATTAATTGGTCATAAAATAGCAAAGGCAGCACACACTAAGCACATTGTTGTTGACAGGACTTGTGACTTTGCTGAAGATCAGATGGCATCCTATGACCAATTAATGCAGAGAGCAAATCCCAAAGATTTCACATACTTTTTCTGACCACTGTATTATATCCAACTTTGATCACATGCATACAGTATATTCTTATGAAATGGTATATACTACTCACAGTGCGGCAAAGCCTCCTTTTAATTTCCTCACAAAATATAAATTAGCACATTTTGTGCAGTCATTTTGGAAATAAAAGAAGAAAATAGTTTCATAAGGATACACTACACACACCTGTTTGCCTCCTAGGCTTTCATTCTAGGTGTATTTATTTATTACTTTTATAAATTAAGGAACTGTTTAGAGAACTGAAAGCATACCAAACTTGCAGTCCGTAGGCTTTAGGTTGTAAATAACCTGGTGTGCACCTTTAATGTGATTAAAGCCTCAGTTTGTTTTCAGGTGCCCTGCAGAGGGCGACACAGCACCTTTAATTTGATTACGAGGCAGCGCATTAAAAGCCGAGGGATCCTTGTCACAGAACTGGGTCAAGTATGTCATGAACGCTTTTCATAACGCTTGCTTTATATGAAATTAAGCAGGCAACCAGACTTTAAATCAAATTTAGCCCTTTTTGACATTTCAAAAAATATTTCACACACACAATCATCTCTGAATCAAATTTAACACAGCTCCTCAAACTCTCATCAAGTCACCCATTACATGGCTGGAAGTTTGCTGTCAGATGAAGGTGTGGATGTGAGTTTTGATTCTCTTGTGATGCAGTCACTTTCCCATTTAGTTAAGCCACTCCAGTTTACTCTTAGTTCTTCTTAGCATTATTTTAACTCCTGATGGGTCTCTCTGAGTGATCTGTTACTTTTTATCTCTCTCTGCCAATTACTTTTTTCTCCACAGGTACATATTAGTCTATCTATCTATCTATCTATCTATCTATCTATCTATCTATCTATATAGTAGTCTATCTATCTGTCTATCTATCTATCTATCTAGTAGTCTATCTATCTATCTATATAGTAGTCTATCTATCTATCTATCTATCTATCTGACTATATATCTACATCTGTGTCCGTCTGTCATGCATTTATAACATTCATGACAAACACACTACCAATGTTAAAATTTGAATGTATATATATTATAGTTTCAGTTTTGTAATAGTATTAGAACCTTTTATTTGCCGTATTCTACATAATGCATTGCATGTAAACTTTGTGCTTCCACACATTTACGGTAGTTTAAATAATATTGCCCACATTAAGCCCACTGGCTGCCGAGGGCTGGCTTGCACTCTCTTTCATGTGTCTTAACCACCCCCATAATGTTTGTTTCAGATTTCTCCCTCGCAAGCACCTGAACCACTGCCTGTATGTCACCAACACACCCTTGCACACCAGAGGTTAACGTGCAGAAGCTAGCGTTCCTGCGTTCAGATTGTTGTTTTTTTTTCGTTGTTGTTTATAGTTTTGTTAGTGGATTTATCTTATATAAATGGTAAACATCGCACGATCCTGGTATATTGTGAAGCTTATGCACTTTGTGTTGTTATTTTTAATTACTTTCACAGTGAGTGGTAACAGTAGATTGAGCTTTTAATGAGATATTCTGTGCCAAAAAACTGTATTAACTGTGGTATTACTGTATATTGCCAGACAATCATTCTTAAATGCTCAGCGTGATTAGTCCAGGACGATTTTGAATATTGTGACCTAAAAAGAACAACATGTTTGCATGTATTTTCCATGTGCCGTAGAAACTTGGTCTCAGTTTGAAGATTGTATTATGAGGTTTTAGGAGAAATTAGAATGGAAGGCCAAGTAAAGCCAGAAAAGGTTTATTTTGGTGGCCCATCTTTCTGTCGGCAATCCTGAGGTCGTTATCGTTCGTCACAACATTTAGCAGGACAACAGCTTGACGTGATCAGCTGATAAGGAAAATTATAACTAAAACACAATGGATCTTTGATGTTTTATCAATGTTTTTAATAAAAACATGTTTACTCTAGCAAAATGTAAGCACAGCCTTGAGCCAGTAACCAATTAAACCTGTCTGTGTGTTTAGTTTTCTTTTCATTCTCTTAACAGACATGTTGTGTATTATGCCTCTAAACATTTGTGAAAAACAATTGTGGGAAGTTTCTTTGGTGACTGTCTTTTGCTAAAGAGTGTGTATTGTGTGTTACCTTCGCTTGGCTGGGAAAAGCCTGCTTTACGGTGCACTGTATTGTTGCTTGGAGCAGGCATAACGTCATTGCACCTGGAATGGTGGTCATCAATAGGCAGTTGCCATGAAACCAAGCTCCGTCACCGCAGCCATTACAAGTGAAAGTGCATGGTGTAATGATTCAGCAAAACAAAGCTTCAGCCATTACATGTATATTTGTTACTGAATAAAGTATTATGGCTCCAACATTTTCTGATTTTCTCTCTCTTTCTGGACTATGCTTGTTATTTCTCGTTGTTTGGTCACATAAATACTCTCAGTTGAATATCTTGGAAAATGTCACCATCTATGATTAATGAGCCCACACACACTAAACACATTTCTTAAGAAAACAGTACTGTTAAAACAAAATTAGCTGTGATGTTCAAACACTGGTGACTGGAGAGTATAAGGCCTTAACAAGGATGAGTTATGACAAGATATATCCAGAAAAAAACAGTGAAAATTACAACCAACAACCAAACTCATTGTAATCATATGTAGTCCATATGTAGGGTGCTGCTTTATGGGGCCTTAAGTAATCTTATAATTTATCATTTTCAAACTGATTTGAAGATAACTGATTTGTAAGGTAGCACAACTAAATAAAGCACTTCAGCAATCATTCTGGTTAATGTTAAAAGAGCATGTTGCACTGAAAGCTTGAGGACAACTGAATATCTTAAGAACTTTTACAAATATATGTCAGAAAAGTTTCAGAAAACAATTCTTTGACTTATTAACAACGATAGCTGTCATTTTAAATAAATAAACAGTTCCTGGGGTGTATATGCACTGTTGGATTTCATAGCATGCTCACCTTACCTGTCACTTTGAGAGTCGTGGGTGTGATAAGATATCTTGAAGTACTTTGGGTACAGAGACTGTCAGAGAATCTTTAACAGTACATGTTGGTCTGTTAGTGGTGTAATAAAAGTATATTTGAATCACTGGTATCATTAAATGAGAGCATTAAAATGAGTGCTATACAGCATCAGATTTATAACCAGTTGCCTAAGATTTATTTTTACTACAGTGACCGTGATGTTACTCATTATTTATTTTTCTTTTTTTTTCTTTCCATTTTTATAGATCATCTTCTGGAAAGGTTAGTCCAGAAAGTGTCCGCTCCATAGGACCTCCTTCAGAATCCTCAGAGGATGGTTTGCGAGCCAAGTTTCCTCAAAGTCCTGCCAAGGAGAAGGAGCTGTCTTTATACAAGAAGACCAAGAGAGCAATAATTAGCAAGAAATACAGCGTCTCTAAGCACGAGGCGGAGGCTACCACGCCAATCGAATTGATTAGTCGTGGCCCAGATGGGCGCTTTGTCATGGAACCTACAGATGCGGAAACTCCAGTTAAGGCAAGGCGCATCGAGGGCTTCCTTCGTGGAGGAGTCTGACCTCTATCCTGAATTTCCGACAGTCAGATGAGGAGAATGATGATCCGGGGCCCATGCCGCCTATGATGGCTACCCTCAGACCCCATCAGATCTCGCCCATTTCTTCTAGCCAGGAGTCTTACTTGCAGCCCCAGCCTACAGTCCCGGCTTCCAGAGGCCCATGGAAGGCATGACTATCATGAAACTAGTCGACTCCAGGCTGGGACAGATTCGTGGTGCTCCTCACTTCCGAGCCTTTTCCCATGGCCAGTTCTACAGCTACTTGGGAAGTCCAGGGAACCTGAGCCTCCGCCTCCCTTCTACATGCCAGACACCAGCCCTCTCCAGCTCAGTAATGTCTTCTCCTCCTTACCACCTGGAGGGACCTTTCGGTCATCCCACCATCCCGGAGGAAATCGGTGAGGGAGAGATTCAGCATTATGCAGTCTCTGGCTACACCCTTCCCTTGGCTCACCCCTCCACCTCACGCGCTCTCAGACATCTGGCAGCGACCGCGATTTTACCTTTGCCACAATCGAGGGTCCTCACTTTATTTTCCACCCCCACCCTTTGCATCTTCATCCGGAACCTCCTTCCTCCCCCTCTTGTTCTTCCTCCTAGTGCACTCCCAGCCTCTGCCTTCAAGTATCTCCGTACCCTGGTATCCTGCAGCTGGAGGCCCCAAAGAGCCGCCCAGGCAAGTCTCCCAGCAAGGTCAAGCCTCAGGGCCTTCCAGCCAAGCGTTTACCTATGCAAGAGGCACAGAGTCTAGGGCAGCTAAGACACACAAGCCACGTGCCATGGGTGTACCGGTATTGCCTTACCCTGACCCGGTGTCTCACATGGTTGGCCCAAGCTCGTTTGGAAGCCTGGATACGCGATGGTACGAGCTTACACCCAGGCTTAGCCCAAGGCAGCCCCGCAGGATGGAGCCCGGCATGGTAGTTCTACAGCCTTCCCGCCTCTCTCCTCTAACTCAAAGCCCGATTAGCTCTCACGAAGGCTCACCGGAGATTGTAGTGCGCCCCAGGCCCCGTCCCCCAGTGTCATCCAACCCCCGATCCTCCTGAGATGTCTGAGATCACTCTTCAACCTCCTTCTTCAGCTCAGTTTCTCTAGAAGGTCCTCCTCCTCCTCTCCTGCTCAAGGCCAAGGCAGCCGAAGGGCAAGTCCCAGCTACCGATCCCACATGGCATTTGCCACCTCAGCAGCAAGCTATCCGTCACAGTCCCCTTCACCTCCTGTAGAAAGCAGCAACATTTTTGAACGGGCAGATGCCAACTCAGAGGAGGACTGAGGAGGAGATCCTTCCGTCAGAACCCTCTCACCCCAGTTATCAGCTTCAGGGTAGGTGCACTAGGCCTGTAGAGTGTGGATTGATCAACCATGTACCATCTGGCCTAAGTGTAACATCTAGGACCCTTCAGGGGTCTTCTCAGTGCAGAAATAACCACACTTATTCTAAAGCTACTGTTTGTCCACATGGGCAAAATTATGTTTGCTGCTTGCCTTAAGCTGGTTTTAGTGATCATGAGATCATGTTAGAGATCATGCTTTCATAGAGACACTGCCCCAGATGTCTTGCATTATTCAAAACCATTCAAAGCCATTTTCTACATAGACAAGTTGTGCTATAGTTTTCTATGCCACTGATTCTGCTTTTCATGTCAGACATCCAATTTCATTCATAAGGTCTGTGAAGCACTTTTTAAAGCACTTGTCTTAGATCAAAAAGCGAGCAACTATAACCAAATGTGGTTGTGGGGTAACAGATTCAAGTCAAGATGAATTATTTGCTTCACAGACATGGTGACAGACCTTTTTAGGGCTACGTGTCTGGAGAAGTTCCATTTTAAGTTGATTTAAAATGCAATATTAGAAACCCCTAAAAGCCTGGAATCAGAGGTACACACGCCACAGGATCTCAGCCTTTCCATTCACTGTCATGCTTTACCTGCCTTTCCACCCAACAGGAGGAACCCCACATGTGCAATAAAATTGACCAATCCCAGTTCAAATGAAGCCCACCGTTTTGACTAACTCCAGGCTTTTTAGGATGACTCTCAGAATGTATGATGTGGAGGCTGAGGTTGGTGTGTCGGCACAACAGGGACAGGGCTCTTCTCCTGTTCCAAAGTAACCTGACCAGCATGATTGCCTTTTCCACACTCCCCCTCTCTCCTGCCTCCTGTCACCCAGGTCACCCCAGCTCTGACTGCCAGGGTGAGGCTTGTTGGGCGAATCGTGTTGCAGGGACTGTCTGCTCTCATCTGTTGCAATGTCGCCATCATCTTAAATAGGGCATTTGGTCATTCTTGATGACCTCGAGTCTTACCTGCTTTGTTTTTTGATTGATCTCAGCTATCTGGGCAGCGTTATTGTGACCAGGTCCTCTACACCGCAATAGGTAAGGGTTGGATCCATGTCTGAAAGGGGGCAGCAGGTGGGGCTTTATTCACCTCGTCCTTTAAAGGGAATACAAGTCTTTGGGTCTTGCTTTCCTTTTAGTTTATTACCAAGTTTACAGATTTTTCTTTTTTTATATTTATTTTCAGATAGCCACATTTTTTTAGTTCTGCAGTCTTGAATCCTATATGCATTCTGGTTTTAGTATGCATATGTACGTTTCCCAGTTATTGATTAGGAAACCCAGCACATTTCATTTAATCAACACAACCTCATGCTTGAGACGCAATAAAAATAAGATATGACAAGAACCTAGCTTTAATATTGATTTTATGAGAATCTGCCATTTAAAAAAATACCTCACGGTTTGATTCATGGTAACCTTCTCGGTAAAAGTGCTGTTTATAAAATAAATGTGCTTTTAAATGAAGGTTTACATTAAATGACAACACAAACACTACTTGCAGTGCCTGGGAATTTGAACTCACCCTGGATCAAGTTCACCAGTTGCTAGGGATCGTCTCAAGCAGGAGTTGCATGTTATACTTCATTTTAGGTAGGTGCTTTTTATTACTTGAAACCAGTTCAAGTGATTTAAAAACCATGAGCCTTGTACGGACACCTTGTATGATAAAATGCTGCATTTTTTGTATAATCATGATTGATCTAGTGTACACACAGTATATGCATAAAACTGCACTTGTTTGGACTGCAGAACACATTTCACAATCATGCAAAGCAGTTTTCTTCAAAACAGTTCTTGCACTTCCTTTTCAATGGGGAAAGCACTATTAACACCAGAAAATGCTTCTTTTTAAGTTGTTGCTTTCACCCGATGAAGTGCTTTTCCAGAGTATTCCCCTTTAAAGTTCTGTTCCATGTGCAAATTGCCATGCATGCCATTGCTAAATATTGCTCTTCAGTTGAAAAACCAACAAATATCTGATTAAATTCTTGTTACATTTGTTGTCCAAGTGCTTTGTTTTATTTTTCATTATGTGACTGTTCCCAAGCAGCCATTTTCCCCTCCCGCCATCTCTCCCCTGTCAGCATGGTGAGGCCATTGTAGACAGTATTCATATCTATGAGCACATTTCTGACAATGCTTTGTCGCTGAGCTGTGATTTTCCCCTCTACTAATGGCCTTTAATTTTCTCTCAGCAGCCTCAACAGAAGGACGGCCCCCTCTATAATGCTATTTCTATTATTTTATTGTGCCTCATGAGAGTTGTGTGTGTGTGCGTGTGAGTGTGTGGGGCAGAGTATGCAGGCTGCCGGTTTAAGTGCCTCCATACTGTATTTGGATGGGAAGACTGTACATACAAACTTAAATGTCTGAGAATGAATTTGATAAAGTATTACATATATACGTATATAGAAATGTTTTCATAAGTAACATTTAAAGTACTTTACAGTTTTATTCTAATATGTATTTAAAGTATGCTCATCCATTGTAATTACCCCAATCTATGTCATGATTCTCAAAATTTCTCTTTAAACAGATAATGTTGCCATTGAGGTTATTGTATACATTTTAAAACTAAATTCTTATTTTTCTGTTTAAAATGTTGATTTGATCTCTAACTATTGAAAACCTGCAGTTATAAAAATGTAATTCTGGGCAAGACATTTCTGAAAAACTTTGAGTATACCTTTCTTTCCACTCAAATAAATGTTTTTACATCATCACGTATCATGCTAAACTGGACCATGCCTGGTTCAGATCATTTAGTGTAAGAGAGATTCATGGGTAATCTGAGTTGCCTGTAGGCCTGTACTAGCAGCAGTAATCTTAAACAAAGGCCAGCCCTTGATCACTACTATAATCAGTTTAACTCACATGGCGAGCCACTGCACTACCTACTACCCCTGTGTGATGGCTTTGCCTCTCTTTTGCTTCCTGCACAGAAAACGTCGAGAGTGCACCAAGTGGCTCTGCAGGGTCTGAGAGGATAGAAGCACTGAGATATCAACGAGTGAAAAAGCCACAGAAAATCGGCATCAACAATAACAACTCCAAGACTAGACGAAGGACGGGTGAGGAGCAAGTCACAAGCTACTCTAGTTCATATAATGCTATACACCTGTTGTACTAAATATTAAGGGTACATTTTCTCATAAACGTACTGTGAGCTCTGTTTTGTTGTATACTACCTTCTGTAGAAGAATGCTAACTGAAATGGAACATATTAACGTAAATGACTGATTTGGGTCGCGATGGAGCAGCCTTCATGTCAGTAGCATATCTGTGATGGCTTAAAATGCTGTTTATGGAGACATTGGGACATTGACCTCATAAGTTGTTTTAAAATATACCAGTTATGCATTTTATATTTGTAGGGCACTGAGGTGTGAGAGAGGTGGTGTTAAGATACACTCTTTAAAACACATTAAAAGTGCTCTCTTCTTCTCTTCTTCTCTTCTTCTTCTTTTTTTAACACTATAGAACCTTTTCCTAGAATACAAGTGATCACTGGTACTGTAGTGATAGAAAATCATTGCTGTATGCTGCTTTTTAACAGAATTATCCACTTTTATTTATATTTATCCTGACCCATGATTGTTTATACCGTGCTTTATGCTCCACATTGCAACATTTCATTATTGCTTAGCATGTAGTGTGCAAGAAAAGACTTGACAAAAGTGTTTTTTTGTTTGTTTGTTTTGTAGATGTAATTTTTTTTTTTTTACTGGATCTGCAAACACACACATACATATATATATATTATATGTATATATATATACAGACGTGGACAAAAAATTATTTGGTACCCTTTGGTCAATGAAAGAAAAAGTCACAATGGTCACAGAAATAACTGTTATCTGACAAAGTAATAATAAATAAAATTCTATAAATGTTAACCAATGAAAGTCAGACATTGTTTTTCAACCATGCTTCAACAAGAATTATTTAAAAAAATAAACTCACGAAACAGGCATGGACAAAAATGATGGTACCCTAGAAAACACTGAAAATAATGTGACCAAAGGGACATGTTAATTCAAGGTGTGTCCACTAATTAGCATCACAGGTGTCTACAACCTTGTAATCAGCCATTGGGCCTATATATATGGCTCCAGGTAATCACTGTGTTGTTTGGTGATATGGTGTACCACACTCAACATGGACCAGAGGAAGCAAAGGAAAGAGTTGTCTCAAGAGATCAGAAAGAAAATTATAGACAAGCATGTTAAAGGTAAAGGCTATAAGACCATCTCCAAGCAACTAGATGTTCCTGTGACTACAGTTGCACATATTATTCAGAAGTTTAAGATCCATGGGACTGTAGCCAACCTCCCTGGACGTGGCAGCCAGGGAGGAAAATTAGTTAAGACAAATCTAAGAGACGGATAATCCGAATGGTAACAAAAGAGCCTAGAAAGACTTCTAAAGAGATTCAAGGTGAACTTCATGCTCAAGGAACATCAGTGTCAGATCGCACCCATCCGTCGATGTTTGAGCCAAAGTGGACTTTACATGGGAGAGCGACCAAGGAGGACACCATTGTTGAAAACGAATCATAAAAGCAAGACTGGAATATGCCAAACTACATGTTGACAAGCCACAAAGCTTCTGGGAGAATGTCCTGTGGACAGATGAGACAAAAAATCGAAGTTTTTGCCAAGGCACATCAGCTGTATGTTCACAGGCCGAAAAATGAAGCATATCAAGAAAAAGAACACTGTCCCTACTGTGAAAGGCATGGAGGAGGCTCTGTTATGTTCTGGGGCTGCTTTGCTGCGTCTGGCACAGGGGTGTCTTGAATCTGTGCAGGAGTACAATGAAATCTCAAGACTATCAAGGAATTCTAGAGAGAAATGTACTAGCCAGTGTCAGAAAGCTTGGTCTCAGTCGCTTGGGTCATGGGTCTTGCAACAGGACAATGACCCAAAACACACGCTAAAAACACCCAAGAATGGCTAAGAGGAAAAAATTGGACTGCTATTGTAGAGTGGCCTTCTGAGCCCTGACCTCAATCCTATTGAGCATCTTTGGAAGGAGCTGAAACATACCCAGTCTGGAAAAGGCACCCTTCAAACCGGACACAACTGGAGCAGTTTGCTCATTGAGGTGGGCAAAATACCTGCTGAGAGGTGCAGAAGTCTCATTGACAGTTACAGGAAAGCGTTTGATTGCAGTGATTGCCTCAAAGGGATTGCGCAACAAAATATTAAGTTAAGGGTACCATCATTTTTGTCCAGGTCTGTTTCATGAGTTTATTTTTTAAATAATTCTGTTGAAGCATGGTTGAAAAAACAATGTCTGACTTTCATTGGATTAACATTTATAGAATTTTTATTTATTATTACTTTTGTCAGATAACAGTTATTTCTGTGACCATTGTGACTTTTTCTTTCATTGACAAAAGGTACCAACAATTTTGTCCACGTCTGTATATATATATATATACATGCAGTGGCGACTAAAATTGACAGATTTGAAAACATTATGCTTTTTGCCTACAAAACGCATGATTTAATTTTATAATGTTCATAAAACATGCAGGCAGTTGTTCTGAGCACATCAAATATCAGATAAAGTGAGTCATGCTGTTTTTATCCACTTTAAATTTAATATTTGACATGTCCATCCTCTGCTGAAATAATATCAGCAAATGTCTCTGGTGTAGTGTCAATATATTTTCTGAGAACTTCAACATTAATATTATCCCATGCCTTCTACAACTCAGAACTTTCCATTGAATGTACAATGATGATTTTTGTCCAACTCGCCCCAAATTTGCTCAATGGGGTTGAGGATTTTGAGGAGAGTCAGTCATTCATTTCCAATGTTCAACAGTAGATTCCTTCTGTCATGAGTAGTTCCAACGATAATTCATTTTATAGGGTATTGTAATGGCTAATTCAACAAAAACAACTGAATATACCAAGTGTTCTAAGAATTTTGGCCACCATCTGTTATGTAAGTTTGGGGTAAAGTAAGATTGTGACATTAGTGAAAGTGACAAAATAAAGACTTTGTGTTTGCAAAGATTTATATTTTAAAATATTTCATTTATATTTTAAAAGCAAAACTTTGTATTCTTTAAAGAATCCTGAGAAAAAAAATCTAGCTAAAAAAATTTTTTTAAGCAGCCACTGCTGATTTCAACATTGATAATAAAGAATAATTTTTTAACACAAAATCATCATATTAGAATGATTTCTGAGGAATCATGTGACAGAAAGTGTCAGGAATGTTGGCTACAGAAAATTCAGCTTGTCATCACAGGAGTAAGTTACATATATTTATGTAAGTTTACATATATTTCATGATGTTAATACTGTATTACACAATATATTTTTGAAATAATTCTGGCTTGGTGAAAACCTACTGACTTACCAACTCAAAATGTTTAAATTTAGTATAAAATACTATAATATTGCTTCAACTAAGAAAAAATAATGATAGCAACTGTAACAATAGCGATTAAATCTCAAAATTTTCACTGCAAGCAATAAATGAGACACAAGATGAAACCAGTTTGCATTTATGTTTTTGCTCGTAGAACTCTCCAGTGTGATAAAGGGGCATGAAAGTAGAGTTGGTTTCAGTTAAATTAAGACATTCAGAGAGATCTCAAATGTTTTGCTACTTGTTTCTCCACCTTTAGCATCTTGCCTTACTTTCAGCACACTTGTCGTCATCAGTTTTCTCTCTGTACAGGTGTGCCCCCTCCTCAGACCAACAGCCCCACACCTCTCAGGTCCTCCAGCCAGAAGAAGCTCTCTACCTCCGCCAAGAAGAAGAAAAAGTTGGCTCGCCAGGACCCGTACGCCCGGCTTCTCCGCTCTGCTGTACCCGCCGCCCGACCGAGAAGACCAGAAAGCCATTTTGGCTAAGTATGGACACAGCAGACCCAGACCACGCCACTCTCCTCTGGAAGTCCCAGAGATTACAGGCCACACTCTCCCCAAACTCCTGAGCTCTTCCACCTATGCTCCAGCCAGCCAACGTCTTCACGTCCACACCCCCTCCAATGGTTTTACTCCTCTTTCTTTTTTAGTAACGCTCAATGTGTCACAAGAAAATGCTTATGTTCCAAGGTTTTGCTCTAGTCCATTTACACTCAAAGGATCGGTCATTTTAAGATTAGAAGATTAAAAGAATATCTTATATGCCTCAACTTATCTTTGGGATTTAGTGACTCTTATCAGATGGTGCGTCAGATAAGAGCACAGCTTTCAAGCTTCTGTTTCATCCTGCCAAACAGTCTTGACCATATCTAGCAGATCACAGGGTTTTCACAGGTATACCTCAAACACACCACAATCTCAGTGCTGCTATACTGACAAACACAATAGACGTTAACAATCCAAATATTTGTTTGTGTTTATCAAATATGACATTCCACAGTGCATTTCGGACATATTAACAAACCATCCGTGAAAGTGCAATGGACACTACCATTCAAAAAATGGAGGTCAGTATGATTTTCAAGTGTTTTTCAAAATGAATGTGCTTACTGCATTTTATTTGATCAAAAATACAGTAAAAACAAAAATATTATTACAATTTGTATTTTAGTATATTTTATAATGCTGTTTATTCCTGTGATTGCAAAGTTGAATTTTCAGCTGCTATTAATGCAGTGTTCAGTGCCACATGACCTTTCTTAAATCATTTTAGTATATGGATTTGGTGCTTAGAAACCTTTCTTATTGTTGTGCTCAATTGTACTCAATTTGAAATCCAAGATTTTTGATGATAGAAAGAACAGCATTTGTTTTAAAGTACATTTTAAGTGTATCCATACTAAATAAAAGTATTGATTTCCTTCACAAAATCTTACTGACCGCACATTTTTTTAAATGGTAGCATTTTTAAATATATTTGCACACGTGGCTGTTATTGATGGTATTTGAGAAGCTGCAAGTATTGTCTACTCTCACACTAATGCTAATACTCCTTCTCTACATTTGAGGAGAAAATGGAAACACTTTTTCTACAAAGCACAACAATTTTCTGTTAATGCTACAGTACAGGCAGAGACATAGGCTTGGATGGCAATGGCAGCCATTTGAATAAAGGAACATTTCATTCCAATGCCATTTTTGATAAACATGTGTACTGAAGCTGCTATATCCTTCTACAAACGCTTTTTGAACACAAACTTGTACTGAAGCAAAACCTTGGTGACTACTGTGAGTGACGTTTTTCATTTAAGCCAACCTCACTTTTTCGCAGTTTTCAGAGCTCTATTCAGAAAGTACTATAAGTAATGCCAAAAAATACTACAGCTTCCTTAATCAATAAGACTATAAAATGTACTGTACTGTGAGGAGGATAGGATTTGTGCCATAATAAACTATAGTATTTTTGTCATCAAAATCACGATGCCCCTTACATAAAAAGGCATACATTGGCCTTAATAGGGCTCATTAATGCTTATTCCTGTTGTGTTTTATTTAGTTTATTCATTTTATTTTTCGATTAAGTGACAAAAAATGAAATTCTACCTTTGTAGGACCATTTTCGAGCCTTTTTGTTTTTAGGTTAAACCAGAAACGCTAACCCAGCGCCAGTCTCTCTCCTCTGTGAGACCCTTGAGAGAAAATCTCTGGGATGAGAGGCTATTCCTTAGCAGCCAAAGGGTTTTTATTGTGTTTCTATCATCCAGCGGTGCTTCTTTTTATACAGAAAGACATGTATTTTCACTGTCTGAACAGACATACCTGGGCAAATGTACATTTTAGCGTGCTAGCCATTGTCAGGGGATGTAATAGCCGTCCAGATGAGAGAAGTGGCATGTTCTGTGTCTTATCACTTGTACAGATGTGCAGTCAGCTTGTACATTTGAAAAATGTCTAAAACTGCAACAAATCTAGCTGAGCATTGCCAATATTTCTTGTAGCCTGAAACAAATTCCAAATCCAGAAAAAGCAAGTGAGTGAACCCATGCCTCCAGATCGCAGGTAAAGGGGTTATGGAGTGCGTGGTTCATGGCTAAGCCCCTAAATGGCCGATCACCACGTGCAGGCATTTTAGCAGCCTCGTAGTGTAAAGTCTTCAGACTGAACTCTATTAATAATATATCATTAATTTGATCTTCCGGCAGATAATGGCTGCTGCTTGTAGGTGCTGTCACATTTAGGCAGTTTTTGTGAGCAAAAATGGTTTGTTGTCTATTATCAATAGTGTTGACCTATGGAAGTTGCTTTCGATTAAACGGCTCTGTTAAGGTGTAGTTTGCATTTAATGTTGTTAGGTCATTTAACACAAATTTGCGTTTAGTACAGTAATTTGCATTTGCCCACAGTAGATCGTGTTGACCAAACCAAAAAAGTTGTTTGGATTTGAAAGTGACTTCTTTACGTTGAGTATCACTATTGCCGATGAATGAAAATTTCACGAAATTTTTGCTAAATAATGTGACTACCTCATATCCTGAACACCTCAGTGTTTGATATTTAGGATTTCAACACCCATCTTTCTGATAAGCCTTCAGTGCGGTCACATTAGCCATTGTTTGGTGAATTTTAGCTGGTGGAATCCTGTCATTGTACTTGAAATCCTCATGTTCCAGAAATTTCGCTCGATGATGACCGATTTTGCAAAGGACGTTTTATTTTGACGTTTTCCATTCACAGCGTTGTCTTAGTTAAGCGATGTTTTCTGAGATCGCTTCATACAATGCTACTATGTCACTAAAATAATACTTTCTCCCTGCAAATTTCGCCAAAATTTCACTAAATGCAGTATCTTTGCTGTCTGCTGTAGGCGTTTGAGGGTCTTCAATTACTCTCCGACATCCATACTTGAGCCCAGCATCGGAGCGTTAAATATTGCGCGGCGCGAGTTTTGAGCTGGGAAGCATGCTTGGCACAGTTGGAGAAGCTATTGCTGTTATCGTAGCTGCCATATAGTGGAATTTATTAATTTGCTTGGATGTAGCGGTGGCTTATACCTGACGGACCAGGCGCATCAAGTGCACCTTTTGAGAGGCATCACTAAAGGTCAACCTTGTGGAAGATGTTGATTTGGATCAGAGGATTGATTGTCAAAGAGTCAGACACCATTTTAAGCTTTTAAGCGATTCTGGGCTCGACCGCGCGTCGTGCGTGAGGCCTACTCCAGATTCGAACCCGTGATTGGGCCGTCATTTGTATGCCGTGTGAATGGCTTTACATTTTGAGCAAAGACTTGATTGTTCATACTTGTAATTTGTTTTATTTGTAGATCAAGTAACCAGATTAGAGCCAGAGACCTACTTGCTAAAGTTAAGTTTCTATTAGTGTATCAAAACACACTGTTTTAGATAGAAGGCGACTGATCGTCTCGTTCACTCAGTGCTTATCCTAAGTATTTTGATCCATTTTCACTGGGCAATTGTCCAAATATAGTGCTTTCTAAAAAAATATATAAAACTATTTAATTATCTAAATATTTTGTTCCTTTTTTTATTTGAAGCCCTTCATACAAGAGAATAATATCAGTGAATATCCAAAATGCTAAAATGTACTGTAACATGTAAAAACTAAAAACAAAAAAAAATGTATATAATATAATAGCATATATTGCACAATGTATTATAAAATTTTAGTAATTTTGAATAAGTGGCCAATATATACACGCAACAGAATATATTGATACTAAAACATATTGTCATATTTTAGATTCCAGTTTTAATGATTACTTTTTCATAAGGGATAGAAATGCATGAGAGCATTTTTGAGTAAAAAATGTGTTATAAATGAATTCAGTCCACTTGCATTCACTCACGTTGGACTTTAGCTTGTTTTATTTTGTGTCGGTGAAACGTTTTTTGGATGCCAGTCTAGCTCAAATTCTGCTTTGCAGGGGACTTCTGTAGCATCAATTGTTGAACAGATTAGCTATCTAGGCGGCCAGATAAATGAGCTGTTTGGGAGTTTTGAGAGTAATTAATGCTAGCCAGTTACCGACTCTTGAGCGCGTGGATTAGATTCTGAAATGAACCTTTATCTTTTTGGTAGCATTATAGCCATAGTGAGACGCATTCAAACGTTGGTTAGTTTATTTATTTGTTACACTGTACCAATTTTATATCAAACAACAATGAAAACATTTCTTTTATTGAGAATATCTCAAGATTATAGCATTTTTTCCCGTTCTGGATCATTCTCTGAGCGCATTATTTTTAATAAAACAACGTCTAGTAAATCTTCATTTCTTTATTTTGGTTTGTTTTGTTATCCTCATCTTATGTCCCTGGCAGCATGTATCTTCTAGTTTTTTCATGACGCCATTCGCGTTCGTTCAGGTGGACACTTGCTTGCAAAGCAACTTACAAGAAAGTGCAGAATTGGCAAATGTACGAATATTCACTTCATCTTGGAATGAAAGATGCTTTACTCATGGAGCAAACCGGTTTTAGCTGGTATGTTGATTATTTGAATTGCAAAATCTGTTTGAATGCTGATTTAGTAAAGTGGAGCAGTTTGCTTCCAGTCACAGAAAAGAGCTAAAGCGTTAAAGTTATGAAGGTCTAGAGTCGTTTTGAGGAGTCTGTCCTGTTTTATTATATACGTGTTTTATAGAAAGAGATAGATTTGTATTTGTATCTTTTTAGCATGATTTTTGGGATTTTTGCTAGATGTTACTGAACCAGTCAGTTATAATATGGGTGCAACAAGATAATGAAATATTATTTAGTTAGTATATTTATTTATTATTTCATTTTCAACAGAGAGGAACATTGTGCAAAACTGCCTCTTACATACATGAATTCTGTCATTTACTCACCTTCATATTGTTCAGTAAAAAAACAAGGTATTTTGAGAATGCTTCTGTACAAAATCAAAATTCGTCAAACTCCATCAGCATTTTTCCAGATATCCTATGCTTTCTCAGAAGAAAGTAAAAGCATGACACTTGGCTAAATGTTTTTAACATCACAGTGACACCACTTAAAAAATATTTCTTCATCACCTAAAAGAAATAATATCTCTTATGTATGATAGTTTGATAGATAGAGCAGTGGCGTGATTCATGTGCCTTTTAAAAATAATTGTAAAATGGCCTAAACACAATGCATTGCCGCGCATGCCTTTAATTCAGTTTTAACAGTCTAGACAGATGAAATTAGGCCTTTAACCCTTAAATGACCCTTACTGTGTGTTCATCGTTTTCTTTCGTTTTTAGAAGTGCACATGAATCACGTCACTGCTCTATTCATCAAACTGTCATGCATAAGATATTTGGCTCTTTTGAGTGATAGTAATGTCACTGTGATGTTAAAACATTTAGCCATGTCATGTTTTACTTTCTTCTGGCATAGAATAACTCTGAATGAGACTGGCATATTTTAGTTTTTGTGGCTTTTTTTATTCCTCAAATACCTTGTTTACTGGAAATTTAACATGAAGGTAAATGACAGAATTGCTATGTGTAGAGAACATTTTGCACAATGTTCACTACTCTGTTGAAATGAAATAATAAACAGTATACTAATCAAATAATAATATTTCATTATCTTCATTATAACTAACTGACTGAATTCAATAACATTCAGCTTAAAATTAAAATCGCTCTTTAAAAAAGATAATAAGCTCACAAATCCCTGACTAACTTTCTTATGTAAACATGTAATATATGAAACGAGGTTAGACTCTCAAAGCGACTCTAAACCTTCATCTTGTTGGGTTTACTAAGCTATCTGCTAGCAAAGCAAACTGCCAAAATTTAAGCATGCAAGCAATTGAAGCAGATGTTTTGCGAAACTGTAAATCAACATATAACAAACTCCAGCTATCTAATAAATGCAACAATGCGTTAGAAGACAGTGAACCAATAGTATTTGCCAATTGCTTTCTGTAAGTTACATTTTAGTAAGCGAATCACCTGAGTGTAAACGTGTTGTGTAAAACACAGAAGATACATGCTGCTGAGACATAAGATAATAATAAAACTAAACCAAAACAAGAAATAATTTACTAGAGATGTTATTTTATTAAAAACAATGCCTCGAAAATGTTGAAGACAGAAAAAATAACTGGCCTCTGAAATATTCTGTCAAAAGAATGTTTTCGTATTATTTGAATAAGAACAGTACGATATGGCACAATAAATAAACTTGCCCGTATTTGAATGCGTCTCTACTATGGCTTTATAATGCTACTAAAAGATAAAGTTCATTTCAGAATCAATCTCGCGTAAAATCGGTAGTGGCGTGATTATAAAATCCCCGAAACCTTTCATTTATCTGGCATCTAGAAATTGGCAATCTGTTCGGCAATTGATGCTGCAGCCAACGAAGAAGTCCCCTGCGAAAGCAGTGACTGACAAATATCCCAAAAAGCGTTCGCAACAAAATAAACAAGTTGCAAAAGTCAGTGAATGCTGAAGTGAACTCAGATCATTTACAGCATTTTATTCCATCACTCTCATGCATTTAATCCTCGTAGTAACTTATTAAAAACTGAATTTAAAATATGACAATATATTTTATATCAATATATTCTGTTGCGTCGCATGTGGCCGAATTTTATTAAAGTACTAAGAACCCATAATACATTATTGCAATATATCTTTGATATATATATACATTTTTTGTTTAGTTTTACATGTTCTGTTATTCTAGCATTTTGAATATTCATTTCATTATTCTCTTGTATGACTTCAAATAAAGGAGACAAATATTTAGATAATTAAACAATTTTATATTTTTAAGAAGCTTACCATATTTGACATTGCCCAGTGAAAATGAATCCCAAAATGCTGAGACAAGCATCTCGAGCGAGCGATCGTCGCGCCTCTTCCTAAACGGTGTGTTTGATCTGCACTAATAGAAAACTAACTTTAACAATGAAATAACAGGTCTGTCTGAACCTTGATTCACAAATAAAACAAGGTACAAGAAGCATGAACAATCAAGTCTTTATCAAAATGTAAAGGCCATTCACCGCGTTTAACAATGGCGATAATCATGATTTGAAAATCTGTGAGCGAGCTCGCGACTGCGACGTAATCGGCTTTCAGGAGCTCGTAAAGCAAAATGTTGTCTGACTCTTCGACAATCAATCTGTTAAAATCAACATCTTCCTGAGGCGACTGCTAGTGTTGCTAAAACTACAGCTTGATCTTTGGCTGGTCTCAGTCGTCAATATAAGCTACCTGCACATCAAGCAAATTAATAAAATCTCACTATATGGCAGCTGCGACAACAGCGTGGCTTCAACCGTCAACATAACTTCCCAGCTCAAGCTGTGGCTACGCTGGCGGCTCGATACTGGTCAGCTAGCCAGATAATGCCGATATAATTGAAGACCTCAACGCCACGCTTAGGCAGCAAAAGTAATGGTCGCATTAGTGGTACGTATTTTGCGGTGAAAACATTGTTACATTGACAATAGTAACGCATTGTATGGCGCATCTCGAAAAAACGTAAGCTTTCAACCAAGCGATATGTGCGATGAACCTGAAACGTCGAAATCATTGCAAATGCGTCGTCATCGAGCATTCTGGTTTATGGTTTCGTTGCAATGACGAGATTCACCAGCTAAATTCGCAGGCTAATGACTGTGTGACGCGCGAAAACTTCGAAAGATGGTGTTAATCACAAACATCAAATGCAATTATTCGGGAAGAAGTATGGTGTGTCACATTAGTTGGCAAATTTCGGTGAGAAATTCTTGTCTATGCTGTAATGATACCAGCGTGAAAATCGCTTTCAAGCAGGCAACTTTAGTTTGGTCAACGCGATCTGCTGCGTGAGCAAATGCGAGTACTGCCAAGCGTGTGAGCGTGTTGAAATGACGAACGGCATTGAAATGCGGCCACTGTATAACGAAAGCTGCTTGGTAGTAACCGTAGGTCAGCACTTATTGATAATGAACGGCAAACCATTTTGCTTTCGCCCAAATAAATATTAGGCATGACGGCGCTGGCGGCCGTATCTGCGGTGAAAGATCAAATTGAGTATTGCGGGATTCGATCTGAAGACTTATAACGCTACGTGGGCTGTTAAAATGCCTTCCAATGTGATGATCGGCCATTTGGAGCTTGAACACGCGCACGCCCCGCACACTTGCGTCTGAAGTCGGGAATTCACCTACTTGCTAGAACCAGTTTTATTTCCCAGGCTGTTTATTACAACTCAGCGACTATTAGAGACTGAACATTTTCAAATGTACAAGCTGACTTCACAGCTCTATTACAAATGATGAACACAGGTTTATACCACCTCTCATCTGGCAAACAAACCATCCCTGGTAATGGCTGCTGCTGTATCTTAAAATCTTGCATTTGCCAGTATACTGTTCGAGTGATAATACATGTCTTTCTGTAAAGAAGCTTGCCCGTTGAATGACAAACACAATAAAGCTGCTTTGGCACTGAGCTCTTCCTCTCATCCCGAATTTTCCCCCGAGTCTTCACATAAGGAGAAGACTGGCGCTAATTGACATTTCTGTTTACAACAAAAAACAAAGGCATCGTAACTACAAGCGGTAATTTCATTTTTGTCATAATCAGGCATAAATGAACAAACAAATAAAACGCAACGAGAATAACGATGAGAGCACATTAAGGCAGTATCTTTTATGTGAGGGCATGCGTTTTGACAAAAGCTACTATAGTTTATTATGGCACAATCTATCCTCCTCACGTAGTACGACACGTTTATAGTGCTTATTGATTAAAGAAGCTGTAATGTTTGGCATTACCTACGAATAAACTTAATGAAAAAGTGGTCGCGGCAAATGGCGATAACTCGTAATCACGGGGTTTTCTTCAGTACGAGTTTGTGTTCAAGCGTGGCCAGAAAAGTATAGCAGCTTCGGTACGCATGTTTATCGAAAATGGCATTGGTGAAATGTTCCCTTTTATTCAAATGGCTGCCATTGCCATCCAAGCTCTATAGTGTCTCTGCCTGCACTGTAGCATTAACAGAAAAATTGTTGTGCTTTGTATGAGTGTTTCCCATTTTCTCCTCAAATGTAGAGAAGGAGTATTAGCATTAGTGTGAGAGTAGACAATACTTTTTTGCAGCTTCTCAAATACCATCAATAACAGCCACGGTAAAATATATTTAAAAATGCTACCATTTAAAAAATAAAGTGCCTCAGTAAGATTTTGTGAAGGAAATCAATACTTTATTTAGTATGGATAATTTTAAATGTACTTTAAACAAATGCTGTTCTTTTCTATCATCAAAAATCTTGGATTTCAATTGAGTACAATTGGAGTACAACAATAAGAAAGGTTTCTACACCAAATCCACATACTAAAATGATTTAAGAAAGGTCATATGGCACTGAACACTGCATTAATAGCAGCTGAAAATTCAACTTTGCAATCACAGGAATAAACAGCATTATAAAATATACTAAAATACAAATTGTAATAATATTTTTGTTTTTACTGTATTTTTGATCAAATAAATGCAGTAAGCATATTCATTTTAAAAACACTTGAAAATCATACTGACTTCCATTTTTTGAATGGTAGGTGTCCATTGCACTTTTCTTACGGATGGTTTGTTAATATGTCCGAAACGCGCACTGTGGAATGTCATATTTGATAAATACAAACAAATATTTGGATTGTTAACGCTTATTGTGTTTGCGTAAAAGGCATAGCAGCAATTGAGATTGTGGTGTCCGGAGGTATAC
Source organism: Puntigrus tetrazona (assembly GCF_018831695.1). Lineage (NCBI taxonomy): Eukaryota > Metazoa > Chordata > Actinopteri > Cypriniformes > Cyprinidae > Puntigrus > Puntigrus tetrazona. The sequence continues at coordinate 7,185,456 of NC_056719.1, read as the reverse complement.
CTGTGAAACCCCAGGATCTGCTAGATATGGTCAAGACTGTTGGCAGGATGAAACAGAAGTTTGATAGCTGTGCTCTTATCTGACTTGCATCATCCGATAAGAGTCACTAACCCAAAGATAAATTGAGGCACTATAAGATATTTTTTTTAATCTTCTAATCTTAAAATGACCATCCTTTGGAGGTAAAATGGACTAGAGCAAAACTTTGAACACAAGCATTTTCTTGTGATACATTGAGCGTTACTTAAAAAGAAAAGAGGAGTAAACTATTGAGGGGGTGTGGACGTGAAGACGCTGGCTGGCTGGGAGCAGGTGGAAGAGCCTGGAGTTTGGGGAGAGGTGGCCTGTAATCTCTGGGACTTCAGAGGAGAGTGGCGGGTCTGGGTCTCACAGGTCCATACTAGCCAAAATGGCTTTCTGGTCTTCTCGGTCGGGCGAAGTGTACAGCAGAGCGGAGAAGCGGCGTATCGGTCCTGCAGTTAGTCAACTTTTTCTTTTCTTCTTGGCGAGGTAGAGAGCTTCTTCCCTGGCTGGAGGACCTGAGAGGTGGGCTGCTGGGTCTGAGAGGGGGCACACCTGTACAGAGAGAAAACTGATGACGCATAAGTGTGCTGAAAAGTAAGGCAAGATGCTAAAGGTGGAGAAACAAGTAGCAAACATTTGAGATCTCTCTGAATGTCTTAATTTAACTGGAAACCAACTCTACTTTCATGCCCCTTTATCACACTGAGAGTTCTTCATAATATAAAAACAGTAAATGCAACTGGTTCTCAATATCTTGTGTCTCATTTATTGTTGCAGTGAAAATTTCTGAGATTTATCACCAGCTATTGTTACAGTTGCTATCATTTTTTTCTTAGTTGAAGCAATATTATAGTATTTTATACTAAATTTAAACATTTTGAGTTGCAAGGTTTTCACTAAGCCAGAATTATTTCAAAATACACTGTGTAATACAGTATTAACATCATGAAATATATGTAAACTTACATAAATATATGTAACTTTACTCCTGTGATGACAAGCTGAATTTTCTGTAGCCAACATTCCTGACACTTTCTGTCACTTGATTCCTCAGAAATCATTCTAATATGATGATTTTGTGTTAAAAAATTATTTTTTATTATCAATGTTGAAAGAAAATGCATGCTTAAAAAAATTTTTAGCTAGATTTTTTTCTCAGGATTCTTTAAAGAATACAAATTTTTGCTTTTAAAATATAAATCAAATATTTTTAAATATAAATCTTTTGCAACACAAAAGTCTTTATTTGTCACTTTACTAATGTCACAATCTTACTTACCCTCCCAAACTTACATAAACAGTGGTGGCCAAAAATTGTTAGAACACTTGGTATATTCAGTTGTATTTGTTGAATTAGCCATTATAATACCCATAAAAATGAATTATCGTTGGAACTACTCTGCTATAGAAGGAATCTGCTGGAACATTGGAAATGAATGACTGACTTCCTCAAAATCCTCAACCCTATTGAGCAAATTTAGGTAGTTGACAAAAATCATCATTGTACATTCAATGGAAAGCCTGAGTTGTAGAAGGTATGGATAATATTAATGTTGAAGTTCTCAGGAAATATATTGACACTACACTAGAGACATTTGCTGATATTATTTCAGCAGAGGATGGATATGTCAAATATTAAATTTAAAAGTGGATAAAAACAGCATGACTCACTTTATCTGATATTTGATGTGCTCAGAACAACTGCCTGCATGTTTTATGAACATTATAAAAATTAAATCAAGTTTTGTAGGCAAAAAGTACAATGTTTTCAAATCTGTCAATTTTAGTCGCCACTGCATGTATGTATATATATGTATGTGTGTGTTTGTGTGTGTATAATATCTTACATTTATCCACAATAATGAACTAAACGTGTTGCATGCCAGGAATATGAAGCAGATCCAGTAAAAAAAAAAAAATGTATTACATCTACAAAAATTTTATCAAAACAAAACAAAAAAAAACACTTTTGTCAAGTCTTTTCTTGCACACTACATGCTAAGTAATAATGAAATGTTGCAATGTGAGCATAAAGTATGGTATAAACAATCATGGGTCAGGATAAATATAAATAAAAGTGGATAATTCTGTTAAAAAAGCAGCATACAGCAATTTTCATCACTACAGTACCAGTGATCACTTGTATTCTAGGAAAAGGTTCTATAGTGTTAAAAGAAGCACAGAGAGCACTTTTAATGTGTTTTGAAGAGTGTATCTTAACACCACCTTCTCACACCTCAGTGCCCTACAAATATAAAATGCATAACTGGTATATTTTAAACAACTTGTGAGGTCAATGTCCCAATGTCTCCATAAACAGCATTTTAAGCCATCACAGATATGCTACTGACATGAAGGCTGCTCCATCGCGACCCAAATCAGTCATTTACAATGTTCCATTTCAGTTAGCATTCTTCTACAGAAGGTAGTATACAACAAAACAGAGCTCACAGTACGTTTATGAGAAAATGTACCTTAATATTTAGTACAACAGGTGTATAGTATATGAACTAGAGTAGCTTGTGACTTGCTCCTCACCCGCTCTTCGTCTAGTCTTGGAGTTGTTATTGTTGATGCCGATTTTCTTGGCTTTTTCACTCGTTGATATCTCAGTGCTTCTATCCTCTCAGACCCTGCAGAGCCACTTGGTGCACCTCGACGTTTTCTGTGCAGGAAGCAAAGAGAGGCAAAGCCATCACACAGGGGTAGGGTAGTGCAGTGGCTCGCCATGTGAGTTAAACTGATTATAGTAGTGATCACATGGCCTTTGTTTGCTACTGCTGCTAGTACAGGCCTACAGGCAACTCAGATTACCCATGAATCTCTTACACTCAAAATGATCTGAAACCAGGCATGGTCCAGTTTAGCATGATACGTATGATGCAAAACATTTATTTGAGTGGAAAGAAAGGTATACTCAAAGGTTTTTCAGAAATGTCTTGCCCAGAATTACATTTATAACTGCACGTTTTTCAATAGTTAGAGATCAAATCAACATTTAAACAGAAAAATAAGAATTTAGTTTTAAAATGTATACAATACCTCAATATGGCAACATTATCTGTTTAAAGAGAAATTTTGAGAATCATGACATAGATTGGGGTAATTACAATGGATGAGCATACTTAAATACATATTAGAATAAAACTGTAAAGTACTTTAAATGTTACTTATGAAAACATTTCTATATACGTATATATGTAATACTTTATCAAATTCATTCTCAGACATTTAAGTTTGTATGTACAGTCTTCCCATCCAAATACAGTATGGAGGCACTTAAACCGGCAGCCTGCATACTCTGCCCCACACACTCACACGCACACACACACAACTCTCATGAGGCACAATAAAATAATAGAAATAGCATTATAGAGGGCAGTCCTTCTGTTGAGGCTGCTGAGAGAAATTAAAGGCCATTAGTAGAGGGGGAAAATCACAGCTCAGCGACAAAGCATTGTCAGAAATGTGCTCATAGACATGAATACTGTCTACAATGGGCTTCACCATGCTGACAGGGGGAGAGATGGCGGGAGGGGAAATGGCTACTTGGGAACAGTCACATAATGAAAAATAAAACAAAGCACTTGGACAACAAATGTAACAAGAATTTAATCAGATATTTGTTGGTTTTTCAACTGAAGAGCAATATTTAGCAATGGCATGCATGGCAATTTGCACATGGAACAGAACTTTAAAGGGGAATACTCTGGAAAAGCACTTCATCGGGTGAAAGCAACAACTTAAAAAGAAGCATTTTCTGGTGTTAATAGTGCTTTCCCCATTGAAAAGGAAGTGCAAGAACTGTTTTGGAAGAAAACTTGCTTCGCATGATTGTGAAATGTGTTCTGCAGTCCAAACAAGTGCAGTTTTATGCATATACTGTGTGTACACTAGATCAATCATGATTATACAAAAAATGCAGCATTTTATCATACAAGGTGTCCGTACAAGGCTCATGGTTTTTAAATCACTTGAACTGGTTTCAAGTAATAAAAAGCACCTACCTAAAATGAAGTATAACATGCAACTCCTGCTTGAGACGATCCCTAGCAACTGGTGAACTTGATCCAGGGTGAGTTCAAATTCCCAGGCACTGCAAGTAGTGTTTGTGTTGTCATTTAATGTAAACCTTCATTTAAAAGCACATTTATTTTATAAACAGCACTTTTACTGAGAAGGTTACCATGAATCAAACCGTGAGGTATTTTTTAAATGGCAGATTCTCATAAAATCAATATTAAAGCTAGGTTCTTGTCATATCTTATTTTTATTGCGTCTCAAGCATGAGGTTGTGTTGATTAAATGAAATGTGCTGGTTTCCTAATCAATAACTGGGAAACGTACATATGCATACTAAAACCAGAATGCATATAGGATTCAAGACTGCAGAACTAAAAAAATGTGGCTATCTGAAAATAAATATAAAAAGAAAAATCTGTAAACTTGGTAATAAACGAAAGGAAAGCAAGACCCAAAGACTTGTATTCCCTTTAAAGGACGAGGTGAATAAAAGCCCCACCTGCTGCCCCCTTTCAGACATGGATCCAACCCTTACCTATTGCGGTGTAGAGGACCTGGTCACAACAACGCTGCCCAGATAGCTGAGATCAATCAAAAACAAAGCAGGTAAGACTCGAGGAGTCATCAAGAATGACCAAATGCCCTATTTAAGATGATGGCGACATTGCAACAGATGAGAGCAGACAGTCCCTGCAACACGATTCGCCCAACAAGCCTCACCCTGGCAGTCAGAGCTGGGGTGACCTGGGTGACAGGAGGCAGGAGAGAGGGGGGAGTGTGGAAAAGGCAATCATGCGGTCAGGTTACTTTGGAACAGGAGAAGAGCCCTGTCCCTGTTGTGCCGGACACACCAACCTCAGCCTCCACATCATACATTCTGAGAGTCATCCTAAAAAGCCTGGAGTTAGTCAAAACGGTGGGCTTCATTTGGACTGGGATTGGTCAATTTTATTGCACATGTGGGGTTCCTCCTGTTGGGTGAAAGGCAGGGTAAAGCATGACAGTGAATGGAAAGGCTGAGATCCTGTGGCGGTGTACCTCTGATTCCAGGCTTTTTAGGGGCTTCGTTATTGCATTTTAAATCAACTTAAAATGGAACTTCTCCAGACACGTAGCCCTAAAAGGTCTGTCACCATGTCTGTGAAGCAAATAATTCATCTTGACTTGGAATCTGTTACCCCACAACCACATTTGGTTATAGTTGCTCGCTTTTGATCTAAGACAAGTGCTTTAAAGTGCTTCACAGACCTTATGAATGAAATTGGATGTCTGACATGAAAAGCAGAATCAGTGGCATAGAAAACTATAGCACAACTTGTCTATGTAGAAAATGGCTTTGAATGGTTTTGAATAATGCAAGACATCTGGGGCAGTGTCTCTATGAAAGCATGATCTCTAACATGATCTCATGATCACTAAAACCAGCTTAAGGCAAGCAGCAAACATAATTTTGCCCATGTGGACAAACAGTAGCTTTAGAATAAGTGTGGTTATTTCTGCACTGAGAAGACCCCCTGAAGGGTCCTAGATGTTACACTTAGGCCAGATGGTACATGGTTGATCAATCCACACTCTACAGGCCTAGTGCACCTACCCTGAAGCTGATAACTGGGGTGGAGAGGGTTCTGACGGAAGGATCTCCTCCTCAGTCCTCCTCTGAGTTGGCATCTGCCCGAAAATGTTGCTGCTTTCTACAGGAGGTGAAGGGGACTGTGACGGATAGCTTGCTGCTGAGGTGGCAAATGCCATGTGGGATCGGTAGCTGGGACTTGCCCTTCGGCTGCCTTGGCCTTGAGCAGGAGAGGAGGAGGGGGAGGACCTTCTAGAGAAACTAGCTGAAGAAGGAGGTTGAAGAGTGATCTCAGACATCTCAGGAGGGATCGGGGGTTGGATGACACTGGGACGGGGCCTGGGGCGCACTACAATCTCCGGTGAGCCTTCGTGAGAGCTAATCGGGCTTTGAGTTAGAGGAGAGAGGCGGGAAGGCTGTAGAACTACCATGCCGGGCTCCATCCTGCGGGGCTGCCTTGGGCTAAGCCTGGGTGTAAGCTCGTACCATCGCGTATCCAGGCTTCCAAACGAGCTTGGGCCAACCATGTGAGACACCGGGTCAGGGTAAGGCAATACCGGTACACCCATACCGTGGCTTGTGTGTCTTAGCTGCCCTAGACTCTGTGCCTCTTGCATAGGTAAACGCTTGGCTGGAAGGCCCTGAGGCTTGACCTTGCTGGGAGACTTGCCTGGGCGGCTCTTTGGGGCCTCCAGCTGCAGGATACCAGGGTACGGAGATACTTGAAGGGCAGAGGGCTGGAGTGCACTAGGAGGAAGAACAAGAGGGGGAGGAAGGGGAGGTTCCGGATGAAGATGCAAAGGGTGGGGGGGTGGAAAAATAAAGTGAGGACCCTCGATTGTGGCAAAGGTAAAATCGGGTCGCTGCCAGATGTCTGGAGAGCGTGAGGTGGAGGGGTGAGCCAAGGGAAGGGTGTAGCCAGAGACTGCATAATGCTGAATCTCTCCCTCACCGATTTCCTCCGGGATGGTGGGATGACCGAAAAGGTCCTCCAGGTGGTAAGGAGGAGAAGACATTACTGAGCTGAGAGGGCTGGTGTCTGGCATGTAGAAGGGAGGCGGAGGCTCAGGTTCCCCTGGACTTCCCAAGTAGCTGTAGAACTGGCCATGGGAAAAGGCTCGGAAGTGAGGAGCACCACGAATCTGTCCTGTAGCCTGGAGTCGACTAGTTTCCATGATAGTCATGCCTTCCATGGGCCTCTGGAAGCGGGGACTGTAGGCTGGGGGCTGCAAGTAAGACTCCTGGCTAGAAGAAATGGGCGAGATCTGATGGGGTCTGAGGGTAGCCATCATAGGCGGCATGGGCCCCGGATCATCATTCTCCTCATCTGACTGTCGAAATTCAGGATAGAGGTCAGACTCCTCCACGAAGGGGAAGCCCTCGATGCGCCTTGCCTTAACTGGAGTTTCCGCATCTGTAGGTTCCATGACAAAGCGCCCATCTGGGCCACGACTAATCAATTCGATTGGCGTGGTAGCCTCCGCCTCGTGCTTAGAGACGCTGTATTTCTTGCTAATTATTGCTCTCTTGGTCTTCTTGTATAAAGACAGCTCCTTCTCCTTGGCAGGACTTTGAGGAAACTTCTTGGCTCGCAAACCATCCTCTGAGGATTCTGAAGGAGGTCCTATGGAGCGGACACTTTCTGGACTAACCTTTCCAGAAGATGATCTATAAAAATGGGAAAGAAAAAAAAGAAGAAAAATAAATAATGAGTAACATCACGGTCACTGTAGTAAAAATAAATCTTAGGCAACTGGTTATAAATCTGATGCTGTATAGCACTCATTTTAATGCTCTCATTTAATGATACCAGTGATTCAAATATACTTTTATTACACCACTAACAGACCAACATGTACTGTTAAAGATTCTCTGACAGTCTCAGCACCCAAAGTACTTCAAGATATCTTATCACACCTACGACTCTCAAAGTGACAGGTAAGGTGAGCATGCTATGAAATCCAACAGTGCATATACACCCCAGGAACTGTTTATTTATTTAAAATGACAGCTATCGTTGTTAATAAGTCAAAGAATTGTTTTCTGAAACTTTTCTGACATATATTTGTAAAAGTTCTTAAGATATTCAGTTGTCCTCAAGCTTTCAGTGCAACATGCTCTTTTAACATTAACCAGAATGATTGCTGAAGTGCTTTATTTAGTTGTGCTACCTTACAAATCAGTTATCTTCAAATCAGTTTGAAAATGATAAATTATAAGATTACTTAAGGCCCCATAAAGCAGCACCCTACATATGGACTACATATGATTACAATGAGTTTGGTTGTTGGTTGTAATTTTCACTGTTTTTTTCTGGATATATCTTGTCATAACTCATCCTTGTTAAGGCCTTATACTCTCCAGTCACCAGTGTTTGAACATCACAGCTAATTTTGTTTTAACAGTACTGTTTTCTTAAGAAATGTGTTTAGTGTGTGTGGGCTCATTAATCATAGATGGTGACATTTTCCAAGATATTCAACTGAGAGTATTTATGTGACCAAACAACGAGAAATAACAAGCATAGTCCAGAAAAGAAGAGAGAAAATCAGAAAATGTTGAGCCATAATACTTTATTCAGTAACAAATATACATGTAATGGCTGAAGCTTTGTTTTTGCTGAATCATTACACCATGCACTTTCACTTGTAATGGCTGCGGTGACGGAGCTTGGTTTCCATGGCAACTGCCTATTGATGACCACCATTCAGGTGCAATGACGTTATGCCTGCTCCAAGCAACAATACAGTGCACCGTAAAGCAGGCTTTTCCCCAGCCAAGCGAAGGTAACACACAATACACACTCTTTAGCAAAAGACAGTCACCAAAGAAACTTCCCACAATTGTTTTCACAAATGTTTAGAGGCATAATACACAACACGTCTGTTAAGAGAATGAAAAGAAAACTAAACACACAGACAGGTTTAATTGGTTACTGGCTCAAGGCTGTGCTTACATTTTGCTAGAGTAAACATGTTTTTATTAAAAACATTGATAAAACATCAAAGATCCATTGTGTTTTAGTTATAATTTTCCTTATCAGCTGATCACGTCAAGCTGTTGTCCTGCTAAATGTTGTGACGAACGATAACGACCTCAGGATTGCCGACAGAAAGATGGGCCACCAAAATAAACCTTTTCTGGCTTTACTTGGCCTTCCATTCTAATTCTCCTAAAACCTCATAATACAATCTTCAAACTGAGACCAAGTTTCTACGGCACATGGAAAATACATGCAAACATGTTGTTCTTTTTTTAGGTCACAATATTCAAAATCGTCCTGGACTAATCACGCTGAGCATTTAAGAATGATTGTCTGGCAATATACAGTAATACCACAGTTAATACAGTTTTTTGGCACAGAATATCTCATTAAAAGCTCAATCTACTGTTACCACTCACTGTGAAAGTAATTAAAAATAACAACACAAAGTGCATAAGCTTCACAATATACCAGGATCGTGTGATGTTTACCATTTATATAAGATAAATCCACTAACAAAACTATAAACAACAACGAAAAAAACAACAATCTGAACGCAGGAACGCTTAGCTTCTGCACGTTAACCTCTGGTGTGCAAGGGTGTGTTGGTGACATACAGGCAGTGGTTCAGGTGCTTGCGAGGGAGAAATCTGAAACAAACATTATGGGGGTGGTTAAGACACATGAAAGAGAGTGCAAGCCAGCCCTCGGCAGCCAGTGGGCTTAATGTGGGCAATATTATTTAAACTACCGTAAATGTGTGGAAGCACAAAGTTTACATGCAATGCATTATGTAGAATACGGCAAATAAAAGGTTCTAATACTATTACAAAACTGAAACTATAATATATATACATTCAAATTTTAACATTGGTAGTGTGTTTGTCATGAATGTTATAAATGCATGACAGACGGACACAGATGTAGATATATAGTCAGATAGATAGATAGATAGATAGATAGACTACTATATAGATAGATAGATAGACTACTAGATAGATAGATAGATAGACAGATAGATAGACTACTATATAGATAGATAGATAGATAGATAGATAGATAGATAGATAGATAGACTAATATGTACCTGTGGAGAAAAAAGTAATTGGCAGAGAGAGATAAAAAGTAACAGATCACTCAGAGAGACCCATCAGGAGTTAAAATAATGCTAAGAAGAACTAAGAGTAAACTGGAGTGGCTTAACTAAATGGGAAAGTGACTGCATCACAAGAGAATCAAAACTCACATCCACACCTTCATCTGACAGCAAACTTCCAGCCATGTAATGGGTGACTTGATGAGAGTTTGAGGAGCTGTGTTAAATTTGATTCAGAGATGATTGTGTGTGTGAAATATTTTTGTGAAATGTCAAAAAAGGGCTAAATTTGATTTAAAGTCTGGTTGCCTGCTTAATTTCATATAAAGCAAGCGTTATGAAAAGCGTTCATGACATACTTGACCCAGTTCTGTGACAAGGATCCCTCGGCTTTTAATGCGCTGCCTCGTAATCAAATTAAAGGTGCTGTGTCGCCCTCTGCAGGGCACCTGAAAACAAACTGAGGCTTTAATCACATTAAAGGTGCACACCAGGTTATTTACAACCTAAAGCCTACGGACTGCAAGTTTGGTATGCTTTCGGTTCTCACAAACAGTTCCCTTAATTTATAAAAGTAATAAATAAATACACCTAGAATGAAAGCCTAGGAGGCAAACAGGTGTGTGTAGTGTATCCTTATGAAACTATTTTCTTCTTTTATTTCCAAAATGACTGCACAAAATGTGCTAATTTATATTTTGTGAGGAAATTAAAAAGGAGGCTTTGCCGTACGCGGTAGTATATACCATTTCATAAGAATATACTGTATGCATGTGATCAAAGTTGGATATAATACAGTGGTCAGAAAAAGTATGTGAAATCTTTGGGATTTGCTCTCTGCATTAATTGGTCATAGGATGCCATCTGATCTTCAGCAAAGTCACAAGTCCTGTCAACAACAATGTGCTTAGTGTGTGCTGCCTTTGCTATTTTATGACCAATTAATGCAGCAAAAAACCAACCAATTCTATTGGGTTCACATATTTTTATAGAGAGAACCAAACAAACAGAGCGAGCGGTGCGATAATACAGTTTTTTTTTTCTCCATGTAACTATCCCTTAACCAAATAGAATAATTATTTTTGTAATGCATAACCAGTTGCTGGTTATGTATTAAAAAGCTTTACATTTCTGCTGCGAAACCCTCTGGCGCACTTTTCTGCTTCCATTGTAAGTGTATTAATGTAAAGGTTTCTTCACACAAATAGTCACACACGCTAAAACTTTAAAATTACGTTAAAAATAACCCAGAAAGCACCTTTAATTTCACGGTCCTAAGTGTAAATGTGCGAGTCAGCAGGTGACTTAAAGTCTTAAGCTTTGGGTCTCCTGTGTGTGTGTATAGCGCATGGGTTCACAGCCTGCCAAAACAACCGTGCCCAGCAGCGCACATGGGACGCATGCGACATAAGGCAGTGCACACTGCTGAACAAGGTGCAGGCACTCACAGAGGACTGGAGGGCGGAGGCCTGTAGCTGCTCCTTTCCTGGCCTTCCCAGTAGGGTTCTATGCCAGGTAGAGGGGTAAGAGGACTCCTGCGGCAGGAAACACAATAGAGATGGGAAGGATGGGGAGGAGGGTCATGTCGGCAATTAACGAGGCTGCTTTCCACAAATAACATTGCAGGAGAAAAAAAAAAAACTGTGACATGGAGAGACAGAAGTGAAGGAAAGAGCAAGGGAGAGCTTAAGGACATAAGAAAGGATAATGATCGAGGGCACTGGATTGTTCATTTCTTAAATGACACAGTTTATCATTTTTCACTCATTTTAGTGCCTATGCATGCAGGGACGTCAAGGCCAGCTTGGATCCATGCAGTGTCCTTGTTTTGATATACAAGTAGACATTTCGTGGTTTATTTGAGTTTCCTGACAAAAGCAGATGATATACAGTGGAGTGCAAAGACCGAGAATAAATTCTTTCGGGTCTGCATTTTTAAATAATTGTATTCCCAATTTCGACAAAATTGATGAAGAACGATGAAAAAATAAATAAGGTTGCTTTAATAATAACTGAGTCAAAATGCATGAGCAGGCTTTAAACAAACTTGTGAGCTTTGTTCTCCAGTATGATTTGATGCTGCAAAGACCATCTTGTTCCTCAGCGGAAACAATGCTCATTATTACATAAATTAGCTTATTTACTGAAATGCCATTTCCCATCTGTCTGTCTATCTAGGCACCGAACACCACATTTTGTAACAATATCAGACTTTTCGCCTCCACTGTATAATTTTGCAAATCAAAAGCCTATGTAAAAATAAGTACAATAACTCAAAGAGTATTTTATGAAAAATGCATACGTGATGCCATAACGATACTGCAGATAAAAGCAGTTACATAAGTAGCTAAAATGCTCAATTCAAAACCAAAGCACTGAAGAGATGTTATATGCCAGCATATCATAAAATAAAGTGAACTGAAAACGGCAGCATGTTTTAAAATGTCACGACTATGGAATTTACATGACTGACAGCATACCAGAGTTAACCCACTTAGCTTTAGATTACTGAAAGATGCGTGTAGGATCAAGTACTATAAATGTAATATCTAAGACATCACTAGTCTAATATGTATTATTATAGAGAAGCACTGTTACGTGCCCTCTGTTCACTTAAATGTCATCGTTTGTGTTTCTGAAACATTAGAGAACTTCAAAGGATGCAAGTAAATTAGCTTCTTTACGCTTCATTAAAGCAGTATGCAGTCTTGTAATAGGATAATACTTTAAATATTAGATTATAAAGAAATAATATGAATACTATTGAATATATAAATACAAAACTCCTAGTCACCGATGTCCACTGTTATTAGCACTGGGAAGAAAGACAAACAACAGAGTTAGTGTATAATGTAAATTAAGACAAGTTGAGATTGTTGCAGTAGTATACCGGAGAAATAAAGTAAAATACCCTCCCTGTTTTTGAGCAGTGTGTTAGTATACCATGGTAAATGCAAAAGAAATACATGATAGCATTGTAAAAACAATCTTTGAAGCAGAGACAGCACAGCATGCACATTTACCATGGCACAAAATCCACAGATATTGTTGTTATCAGCCAAAGTCATTACAGTTCACAAAAAAAAAAAAAAATCAGTCATCTGGTCTTTTCATACTACATTAACTCTGGATTATCGCTTTTTAAAAAAAAAAAACGGTTTTGATGCTGGGTTAAGCTACATGTTGCACTAGTCATTTTGAAAGGCGATTAGCACTGCTTTTAATGGTAAATTATGAAATACTGCTTAACGTTCAGGAAAAAAAAATCACAAAATCCTCAATGCTTGAAATGCTCCATGTGCTTATAAGCAGTTCAAGGTTAATATTCAATGAAAAATTGTATATACAGTCTCTATCAGTTTTGAGACACACAAGAACACATTTTGGGTGAACTACAGAGACTACATCATTATGTAGACTCCATATGTGATCAATATTCATCTTTACAATAAACTGATATTCTATGCGATTGGATTATAGCAAACAAAATGATTTTAAAAAACACTTAAATCATGAATGTTTTATATCATTTACAGTGCTTACAGTGCTTGTACCGTACTAGCATGTTTTACACTCTTTTCTTTTCGGTTTCTGATTGTTGCCATGGGAACTCAAAAGCAGCAGGTCACTTTAAATCATTGTCTGTGCAGAAACCAATTACTATGAGGATGAACCTGACCCTAATTCTACAGTACTTTTGCCAATGTAGTAAGTGTCATCGAAACCATATAGATTCATAGACAGCAGGCCAAAACCCCAGTCAATTTATCAAGCAGGAACACACAAACAGCACTTTATCCCTACAATAACTTAAACTGCCAATTAATAGCCAAAAAACTCAAGGTCAGTTGCTGAAAAAATAGAAATGAATGTCAAATGTCATTAATAAATGAAAGTAAATGCATTACTTATTTACTTTTAATGCAAACTAATGTGTTACATATTAAATCTGCTTGTTTTTTTATATAACAAATTAACTTACAAATGTAAAAGAACTTTCACAACAAAAGTGAAATGAATACACCACAGGCTGAAGAAAGTGTAAATTCATATCTGGACAGCAGAGGGCACAGCTCAAACAAATTGCATGAAGAACATGACGCAGGAGAAGAAAATTCAACACTATTCCAAAATAACAAAAATGAAACACGAACGTGTCATTTTTGCGTAGTGAGGTTGAACTGGACCATTGAAGGTCAGTAGTGAAGACACTGGTTAATTAAAATGGGATCAAATGTGTTATTCGTAATGCATCACCTCCAACGCTGTTAATAAATGCTGTAATGCACCGATAATGATGCAGCTTTGGTTGTATTTTTCTGTCACCTCTCATTTGGTAATAAAAGTGGCAGATAGATTTTCTGACAATGTGCAAGCAGAAAACGTGTCTTTAAATTGAGTATTTAAAATCTTTAAACCTCCAAAAATGCGTAGCTTATGTTACATTTAGTTGGCTTTAATTCTCTATAACCACAAAACCTGAATATAGAGAATTAGATTAGTGTCTAAGATTTGAATAAGCCAGTACAAGAATGCACAAAAGCAGCAAATCTCTAGCAGGTGGCCAGGGCTAATTTCAAAGAGGCTTCAGAAGACTTAAAATGATTTAAATAAGACAAAACAAGCATTATAATAAGCTATATTATCAAGAAATGTATTATTGAATTTGCCCCTCAATACCTCTTTCTTTCATTTGAAGAATCGGATTCTAACAGGGTTTAAATCCAGAAGCCTAATTTTAAAGATGTGATTTCCCGACGTGGAACGGTCATACATACATATACATACACATATCACTTTTAATTTTAATCATACGGTAATTATTACAGTTACAGAAAATAAGCTAGATTTACTACATTTTGTTGTAGACAATAGGGGAGCCATCGATCTAAAGAGCACGTCAAGGCAAACACGGAAGAGAAGTATTTAGAAATCCTGAATAATGAAAAAATGAAGAAACCGCTCTTTGATGAAATTAACTTAGACCGTCTAGTCCATGAACACACTACATCACTGGCCTATCACTGAGCAGTAATTAATGGCTCTTCTAATAGGATCTTTAAACGAGAGGGCGTTTCTGTCGGGTGCCTTGATTTATGAAGCGCACTCCACTCTCTGTCTGAATAAACTGAGGTGCGAGGGGAGAAGGGGGAAGTTCTTAAAAGACATTACTTACGGAGTCTCCACGCTCTTTCTGCAGTGTGTTATAGACAGAGGGGGATCTGTTGAAGAGAAAACCAGATTACAGACTTCAGACATGCATAAAAAGACTCATTTCAGGGCTCCAGGCTAATGATTTTTACTAGGAGCACTGTAACCCCTGACTTCATTTTTTTAGGAGCACAAGCAGAGAATTTAGGGGCATACCTTAAATTAGCCGCCGATGCAATCGTTAAATTATTTCCCTGTTTTAAATGTATTATTGCCACATGCTTTGATAATAAATAGATTAAATTTATAGAAATTACAATATGCAGTATTCTTATAAATTATATAAATTCTGCAGATGGTGGCACCAGGAGCAGATTGAATAATGCAGGGGCGTACTGTGTGGGAGTATTAAAAATATAAATAATTTAAATATATAATTTCTATAGTTTTGCATTACTAAGTGCAGCAATTAGTAATAATACAAATTAATTTCTTATTTATTTTATGTGTATATACAGTATTTATATATATATATATATATATATATATATATATATATATATATATATATATATATATATATATATATATATATACATACACACATTTGATAGAAAAACACTAAGCTTAAAGTGAGAAGCTTATAAAAATATATTTTATTAACAACAGTAACATCTGCAAAATGTATTTTTTCATGCAGAAACATTATATTTTGTACTTATTACATATTTCACCATTATTCTTCTATGGTGTTATATAGACCTGACCAAAAACTTTATAGATAAAAAGAAAATAAACACAGAAAATACATATTGATATTTTATAAACAAATTTTAAAATATAAAGTAAAAGGTAGAAATGAATGAATAATAAGTTAATAAGAAAAGTGCTCCTCTGCTGCCATCTACAGGTTTTATAATGGTGATTTGACGTATTTTTAAATTTTTGAGTTCAACAGAGATTTCTGTATAGAATTTAAACGCATCTCGCAGAAATGTTAATTTATCTAGTGGTGAGTTCAAACGCTTCTCAGAAACGCTCACGGCGCTCAAACAAAATCTACTTTGGTAGATGTTATTTAATCTTCTGCTATTTAATCTTCTAGTGTTTTCAAAAAAATTAACAGATGTGAAGGGCATGGGGTTGGATGAGAAAGAGGAGGGCATTCTGACCGCGAGGGCACCACTGACCTCGTCTCCGCTTGAGCTTACGCCGTCTCTGTTTGTTGACGAAGCAGGCCGCTAGCGTGCTGAAGAGGATGGCTGCTGCCAGGAAACAGATGGTGGCCACAATGCCTGCCACCACCGGCCGCGCCAGCCCCTCGTCTGGCACCTCAGGCGGCGGGAAGTAGTCTGAAAGACACAAACAAGCTCGCCTTCAGCACGCACACACACAAGAGCTTTCATTCTTAGTGTGGGCTGTTTCAACAATAAACCATACAGCTCGTTCCGAATGATTTATTTAATAGGAGGGACGATTTGAAAGATTGAAATAGAATGAAATAGTCGCCTATCTTGATCCATAAAGACATTCAAAATACATTCAAACTCACTGTGGGATGCTTTGAGAGATGAAAGCAAAGCCTGAATGGCAGCCTCGTGTTTATTTTGACTTTAAGTAGTGATTGAATTCTGACTGAAGAGCACAAACTATCTATTTAGTAAATTCAGTCATTCAGAGGTAACTGTCAGTCCCTGGAAAGTGGTGACAGAATAAGGATTGTTAGTAAAATTGAAAATAAAATAAAATAATAATAATAAATGTATAATAAACTGATGAAAAAGTGACAGTAATATATATTTATGTTACATTTACATATGTTAAAAAAATCTATTTCAAATAAACACTTAATTGAAGAAGACCTGAAAAAGCATACATTTCTACAAAATGATCAGCCAGCACAACATTGAAAATGATTTCAAAAGTAATAGCTGCATCAAAGCTGCTTTTTTGCATCCAAGAAATATATTAAAAGAGAGCAGTTGTTTTATAATATTTCATAATATTACTGTTATAAATAAATTCAGTCTTGGAAAGCGTAAGAGACTTCTTCACAAAATTCTAAGCATTCTTCCAAAATTTAACATACTTTCTTTGGACAGTATTTATTCTTTGATGTGAAGGTTTGAGACATTGAAACATTTCAATACAACTAGACTAATAATAGAGTCACTGAAGTAGATAGAGACTATATATATATATATATATATATATATATATATATATATATATATATATTAAAACAAAAAAAGAGCACATTGCTCTTTCAGACAAATTCATATTAAATCCAGAAGATGGCAGCAGAATCTCATCAGACCAGAATCAACTCACTCCATTAATGCTTGTGTGGGCCTACACAGAAATATAACAGTATAACATGATATTATGTGCAATAAATCTCACTGTACATTTTCAAAACCCATATGGACTATAAAAATCCTCAGAGCACTGACCTGTGCTAGAGACTCCCACTACATTACTGGGCTCACTGACAAGGTCCTCCATAACTGCCATCACTCTGAACTCATACCAGGCCTCCTGCAAAACAATGACACGTGCAGCATGTTTCCTTTAAATAGATGGCTAGAAAACTCTGAAGGAGTGTGAAGTAATTTAAGCACATTTGCAAAATGTCACAAATATACAAAAATAGAAGAAAGAGAGACACTGTAATCTTTCATTAGTGTAAAACCTTGAGGGAGATCCTCCCACCTTTGCTTTTTCCCCTCCGAATGAACACTTAACAAACCGAATGATGATTGTCGAGTGAATTATACTTCTAGATCTACAGCATGAAAACGCAAGTTCATAGTTTACGCTCAAACACTTTTTCACCTGCAGAAATTATGTCAATTATGTCAATCTTTTGAAGTGGTTATCACAGGCATACCTGAACCAGGTCTCTAGCCAATAGCTCTGTCTCTCCAGCAGGGATTGCATCATCAAGAACATCCCACCTCTCCCCGAGGCGGAACTCCATGATGTAGTGATCAATTGGCGACGTGTGATTGGCTGGAGGGATCCATGTGAGTAGGACTCCCTGCTGTGTCCGGTTGGCTGTGAGGCACCGTGGTGGGGTAAGCAGCACCAGTGGTTCTGGGGTACTTATAGGAAATACTAGGGAAACAAAGTAAACCACTGGATCATTTAAACATGATGTTTTTCGGGAGATTAAAAAGAGCAGCATTTATTAGACATTTTTGTTGCATTATAAATGCAAATGTCTTCAAAGCAGGGCTATAATAGTTAAATAGTATAGTATTAATAGATAGATAGATAGATAGATAGATAGAGATAGATAGATAGATAGATAGATAGATAGATAGATAGATAGATAGATAGATAGATAGATAGATAGATAGATAGATAACAAAATGACTAAAACCTGATCTAAAATTAAAATGAATACAATTACTACAATTTTAATAAAAAACTATAATAGTATCATGATTGCACGTACAAAGCACTGCTCTACGTTCACTTTTGGTTAACTTGATTCATCTTAGCTAAATAAAATTCTTTCATATAAATAGTATTATAAATTTAACAGAAATTAAAATAAACATCTGTATGCAGTTCAAACATCTGAACTGTAGTGATATATGTAATGATTTTAGTATTACCCTACCATATCATTTATTATATACAATATTATTATCATATTAGATGTTTTTTATCATTGTATTAAACGTTTAGATTTATTGGTATCTACTGCTCAGTTCAAGACAATCTTAAAACCATTATTAATTTTACCGTTAAATGTAAATTTCAAATAACTGAAAAAATCTCTAAATTAATATTTACATATAAAGTTATGGTGCCTAAATTTAAACTGTTTTAACTAGTTCAGATTTTAGTGCATTCTTTCCCATTTATTTTGGCAAAATATTATTTCAATACTATTTTGTAGTATTTCCAATACTAATATCCATGTAGAAGTTTTTACAAAACCATTAAAATTGTCAGCTTATCAGTATCAGCCAGATTTACTAAAATAATCATCCTAACATGGATCAAAACTACTGTAATCCTTAAATTCCCTCCCATTCCCGTCCCTACTAAGAAATGCATTTCTGTCAGGCAGAGACGATCTTGTTGTCGTAAGTTGTATCGTGCTGGTGGCCAACCTAGTGTGTTCACAGTGACGACCTCGCTGAACGGGCCCGTCCCCAGCTTGTTCTGGGCCAGGACGCTGAATTGGTAGGCCGTCTCGGGCTCCAGGCCTTGCACCAGGAGCCAGTGCTGCCCGCTGGGCACAGGCATGGACAGCCAGTCATGCGGTCCTAACTGCTCCCTCTTCACCCTGCAGGAGGAGTCACAGATGGAAAGAGTTCAGCACGGCACAAGCGTACATGCGCATGCGCATACGCTCCTATAATGATCGCCATGTCGCTCACAATACTGATGAGAGCACTGCCTGCAGCTAAACGTAAAAAGACTGCTTGTTTGGCTCAGTGTGAATGCTCAGTGATATCCAATAACACAAAACTGTCTCACGGTTTCCCAGAGGAAATTCTGAAGAATGCATTTTCGACCGCTGATCTTTACAAGAATATCCCCGTCGATCTTCAGTGTGCCTTGTACGCCTTGCAGCCCTTTTCCCTGGATCTCTTGAGAATGACCTATGGCTTGAAATGAGCCTTGTGGACAATACATCTCTATCTCTAGAAACCGCTAGAATGGTTGCAATGTTTTATGCTAATAATGAATTGTTTTTTTTAACTACAGAAACCCTGGACTGTCGCATCATGGCCTGTTGCGGATAGAAATCGCAAGTAGTTTTGCATGCTCAAAACTTTGTGTAGCTGTACTTACAGCCAGCATGCTTCATTCTGATAAACTGCTGCCCTTGGCATGCATGAAACGACTCCCACTGGACGTCCCGACTAAATTCAAGCTGAATTTCTTCGACCTTCATTGTACGCAAGCAAGGACACCATGCAATAAACTGCCCCTTTAAGGACTATTCAAACTAGTCTTAAAATATGAAAATCCATCACAAAAATAAGAATATATGTTAAAAACGCTGATCACCTAAACAAGAAGTAAATCATATTAAGTAATATGTATAATATAGAAACTAATATAATAATAATGAATGTTATATTAAATACATTAAATATATTAAAATATATTAAAATATATAAAAAAACTGAATTGTGAGATAAAAGTTGCAATTACCTTTATATATATATAAATATATATAAACTTTTATCTCACAATTCATTTTTTTTTCTTCTTCGCAATTACGAGTCTCAGAATTGCAAGTTTGTATTACGTTATTAGGGAATAAATTAATTGTGAGACGCAAACTTGCAACTAAGAAAAATATTCATATACATCATGAGAGAAAAGGTTGTTTTTTTCCTTAAATGTGAAATGTATTTTTCCTTAAAAATGTTTAAATATTTAAAGTAACAATATATACTATTATATCAATCATATCATCCATATATAATTCTCTTACAGATCGCTGTCCTAAACCCCAGGCATCCTTTGAGTTATTGAAATGACACTGCGTTTGGAATATTAATGACTTTCAAACAAAAAACAGTCAGGAATCGGGTGTATACATCATTCTTCGCCCCGTTCCTATTTGTGAGTCATAATATTCCACTGAGGTCTAATTGATTACTTCCTTCGTGCCCTTGTAGCTTGAGAGTTCACAGGCTCTTGAGATGTGTGTTATTCACAGCATCTCAGCGGTCGCTCGGCACCTCTCCTGCAATGCACAGGAAGTAGCAGGAACACGCCAACTATCTGCGTCAATGAGGCTGACGGGAGCTGTTGTTTAATCTCACGTGGGTCACCTTTAAAGGCCATTCATACACAACCTTTAAAGCATGAGTCACACTGCCCAATGTTTCAAATGACACCTTTAGTCAGCTCTTGGCACAGGTTTGCTCGGCACCCGTGGTGGACACATCAGGCCAGAGGATAATGATGATCTAAGAAGAAGTCGGAAGCGGAACGTGAGGAAGGTCTGGCCCTTGGGTGAGGATTAACATGCTTTCATCCTCCATGGGGCGCTTTATTCTTCTTTAGCTTTTGCATGTGTGGACTGCAGCGTTAGCGGAAGGACTCAAGTTAGTACCAGGTACAAACTGTGAGGAAATACTGAGCGCATAGAGACAGGGTTCCGTTATATGAGGAAGAAAATCATAAATTAAATTACATTTTGATTCATTTATTTATTTTTTTAATTGAATTAATATTTTTATCCAGAAAAATATGCATTAACAACTTAGTTACAAAACAAGAATAAATACATAAATTGTCATAAAATATTTCTGTTTCAAATCAATGATGTTCTTTCTATTCAAAGAATACAGCAATATTAAGCCATGTTTTACTAGAAATATTAAGCATTACAACTGCTTTCAATGGTGATGATAACAAAAGTTTCTTAAGTATAAAACCAGCATGTTAGAATTGAAGGACCATGTGACACTGAAGCATAAAGTAATGACTGATTAAAGAAAAAAAAACAGGAGTAAATATCAAATGTATTAAAATGTGTTAAAAATAAACAGTTATCTCAGGCCAAATAATCCTTACTCTTTCCCTTATGTTTTCTCCATAACAGCTATGTGTGTCTCTAAACGCAAAACCACATTTCATGACTATTAATAGCTCAAAAAGAAGTGAAATCTGTCTCCAGGGCTCGCAACGGGCTAAACCTGTTCATGCTACATTCCCACGAAACACTGCTGCCATCTGTTACCTGGTGTGACATTCAGAAATATGTTTTAAAACGAGTGAGTCCCAAGTAATCATACCCTTAAAAGACATACGATTGAAATGTTCTTGCTCGTATCCACCGAAGCAAACATACAAAGGTTACTGCGAAGCATGTGTCATTCTATAGGAGCAGGAGCACAGAAAGCTATAGAATGCTGATATTCCGGGTGAATATCGCAGAGGACAGCACCACACAGGGAGCAGAATCACAGGGATGCAGAAGCGCTGGCATGGGCTGCAGAGAGATGAAGAGAGGCGGAGGAGACGAACGTGCTGCTGATTAAGCCAGAAGCGAGAGGTTGCCGTTATGGATCAAGTACCTCAGGGGCACCTCCTTAAACTGTGGATGTCACCTTACTGAAGCAAGTAATAAAAACTTTTCAAATTATAATACAGTAAATACTTACTTGCAATAGTTGGCTCTCTGTGTACGGTTAAAATACCACAAACGTTTTAGCACTGAACTGCGAGAAGGCACAAGTCAAAGTCTTTGCATTAATAAATACTGTATAATGCATAAGAATCACCGTAATCTCTCAGGGCTTCCCACTGTACTGTATGTATAAACTCCAGGTTCACATCCGAGAAGTATTTCTAAACATTGCAGTGTAATTTCTTATTTTCTATATTATAAGGATTAATATCTATTATATGTTGCTTCCATGAAAGTTTTGTCATCATTTACTTACACTCACGTCACTCTATTCTACGCACACACACAAAAAAAAAAATATCCAGAAAGAAAATGCTTGTTACACCGAAAAGTCATAGATGATTTGAAGGACATTCAATGAAAAGAACTTGCAAATGTTTTCTTGGGAACTAACTGAAATAAGTTAAACTAAAATGACTCAACTTTAAAATTAAATTAAAGCTAAAATAAAATAAAAACTAAGTTAAAATAAAAAGCTAAATAGGGACTTGTAAATTATAATAAAATTGACAAAAGCACATAAAATAATTATTGCGACAAACTAAAATAAAAAATAAACATATAGTAGTACATAAACAATAAAATGCAATTAATTGATAAACAATGGATAACAATACTATTGATTTTGAATGGGTCTGTGTGCATGAATGTAAAAGAAAATATATAAAGCTGCTTTTATATTTTAGTTTAGTTTAGGGGTTCTTGAGAGAGTAGTTTTAGAGAGAGTTTTAGACTATAATAATAAAAAAATCTTACACAGTCATAAATGCATTTTCCATAACAAATGTTACAACTGATGTTAAACACTCAGCAGCAGACTGTTTCTTCCGAATCCCATATATATGTCATTATTTTTATTGTGCTGAAGTGTTTAAAACTGCACACAACACCAAGATTGTCTTGTCAACTTAATAAGGTACTTTGCATGCAGCTCGACTCATAACGACTCTGTGGAGGGATTTTACTGCCTGATCACTCCATTCCAATTCTATCGTTATGAGCCAGATTAACAAGGCCAACATGTTAGCTAACCGCTCGCAGAACAAAAAAAAAAAAAAAAACTAAATAAAGAAAACAGTGGGTCTGTATTACTCACGGAATGATTATCTTTGTTCAAGACTTCTCACTATGAAGTTATTTGGAAGTTATGAATAAGACTTAGACTGTTCTCTCATTAATTCAAAGTCCTGACCATAACACTTAACAACTGACATTAACGGTGTTTCCAGCTCAATATTGGAGTGACCTCCTGGCCACCTCACCCCTATAAAGGTTTTGCCCCATCCCACCCATTGCCCCCAAATGTAGCAGCCTCACAGCAGCAGCAGAGCTCAGGTCAACAGTTAGGAAAAGAAGCTGAAAGCAAAGCATGCTGGGATGACTCACACATGGCCGTACCAGACTGAGAATGTCTGCTCAAAGCCGCCGTCGTAACCGGGTTCCCACGAGACGTTGGCCGAGGTCGTCGAGACCGAAACGTGGACTTTGGCGGGGGCGTGTGGGCTTGTGCCTGTGGGAGGACGACAACTTGTGTCACGCTCAATACAAACACACTTGTACGCAAATGCTAAGGCCACACGCATTTATTTCCCTAAAATGTTGTCTGTGAAAAAGCCCTCGGTCAGAGCAATTAGCTCACTTGTCTTCACACAAACACTAGCGCTAACACAAACAAACAGACTCCGTGTGCATCATTTATCCTTTATCTCTTATTTAGCAGCTAACTGTTAGCCTATGGAAAATCCCTTTATACTAAGACACTAAACCATTTGTAGCAGTCCGCTCACAGCATATAATATCACCACAGAAATCCAACCTACTAAAGGACTTTTCTACAGTAAGCTTTCTGAGAGGAACTCACTGAATAGCTAACAGTTTAGCCTAGCAGCTGCTGCTTGGCGGCTAATCAGAAAGTTTCTTTAACTGACAGTTTCACTGCAGTCAGACAAATGCAAACAGTGCCCAAGAAAATGGTGTACATGCCAAAACAGCAGGGAGCAATATAAAGACTAAGCTGGCAGGGTTTGTTCACAGCTGCACTACTCACTAATAGAAAGAGGCAATGTGGATGTTAGCATTTGTGCTACCTTTCTCTACTGAATTTATAAGCTATATCCTATAAGATTACATACTTATTAATACTGCGTATGAATATACTTCAAAGTATCGAAGCAAGTAATCTTTAAACTAAAATCTATTCAGGTATGTGCTATTAATGTGACTTCACATGAAATGAAGAGATAAGTCATATCAGTGCCCTGGAATGAGCTACATTAATATAAAAGGATGATTAGGGACATCATAACTAACTCTTTCTCATAAAATCCACCCTTATTTGTTCGCAATACTGTAATTATAAATGAGAAATACTTTACAAAGATTTAGTGCACAGCAGTTTTGTTTAAACAATACACTGTGTAAAGAAAAAAAAGTGAATTAACAATTTTGGTTGCAAAGTGGTTGCAATCAATTTAGTTTAGCTAAAAAAAAATTATATTTAGTTGACTAACTTTCAACATAGTTTAAATGTAGCTAAAACGAATGCAGTGCATTAAGCTGAAATAAAATATTAGTATTCATAAAATATTCTAAAAAAACTGAATATCAGAAATGTTGCTAAAGAAAACGAAACTAATGAAAATGAGTAATAAAAGAGCACAGACATAGTAATTAGCCAAAAAGTATAATCTATAAAATTATATAGAAATTTCAATGACTTTTAAATAATTCAGATATTTTAGGTTATGCAGAAGACCGCTGTTGTCCTGCAAATATGAACTAAAGTTTTTGTGCACCTTTAACGAAAACAACAATCTTTAATCTAACATGATCAAAATTCACCGCTGTATGAAAAAAACACTTTATCTCAAGTCGTGTTTGTGCGTCATGGAGTAGCGCCATTTGTCTCAACGCCTCCTACCGATTACTAGGAGGTGCGTGCTGGCAGTGATGCTCGTGGCGACATTGGAGGCGACACACTCCCACTCCCCATGGTCCTCCTTGCTGAGAGATTTGAACTGTAAGCTGCCTCTCGGTAGGACGTTGTGCTTGCTTCTGCTGGGCTTCCCTACCTTCTCCAATAAAAGAAAACAACTCTAACAAATGCTGCAGTTGGGTTGACAATGATACAGAGTCCAATTTAAGGATCCATAAGGATGCTTTCTACCTTTCTCCATGTAATGTTGGGGAATGGGTCTCCTTCTGCCTCACAGGGGATGACCAGCTCTCGACCAGCCTCCTGCCTGTACTCCCCTCCAGGAACCACCAGAAATTTGGGTGGGTCCTATACACCACCAAACAGCATGTTTTATTAATGCAAAAAGATGATATCATAAGAGATAAATAAGCTTGAAAAGAAACTCCATGTTTCATTCTTTACCTTTAGCACCAGAGGGGCGGGAGGGGACTGTCCCATTGTACCGAGGCTATTGTAAGGCACGCAGGTGTAGGTGCCGAGAGAGTCCTCTGTCACCTCAGACACTCGAATGCTCCCATCTTCCATTTGGCTCCAGCCAGGGTACTGCAACAGGAACAGAAACAGCACACACACAATCAGGGAAATCGATTCCTGTATCTCAGAGAGTAGAGCATTGCAATGTTTGATTCTTTACTGAACGTATTGAACAAGATGTTTTGTAGAATACCATTCAAAATTTGTGGTCAGTAAGATATTTGTTTTTTAAGTCTTATATCTACAAAAGCTACATTTTTATTTTAAAATACTATTAAAATTTCATTGGTTACTTTTCTGTTTCAAGTAAGGATTATTATTGGAAAAATAACTAGCTTCATTTCATGGCCGCATCACCACCTCGAGTGTGAATTATTTTTCAAATAATTGAACAGTCTGGAGTCAATTATTGCACTTATACTATGGAGAGAGAGAGTGAGAAAGTGTGTGAATTATCTCAGAGTCTGTGCATCTCTTAAAAGTGTTTGGCTAATCGTGAAACGCCGTTGATGTTAGAGATAAAGTCATCAAGAGTAGCACTAGCAACATTAGCAGGTATGTTAATGTGTGTGTGTGTGTCTCTGAAGGAGAGAGAGAGGAGAGAGATATGTCCACTTTTTTGTGATAACATATTCAAATGAACAGAATTAATCTTAGCATTATAAACGTTTTACAGTTTGGGGCAGTAGTAGTTCTTTAATAAGTAAATTGCTTTGTGTAAAAGCATTTATATTACTGTAAGAAAATTACATACATGTAAGAAATTATATAAACTGCAAATTGTCTCTCATCTGAGAATGATATGCAATTAGTTTGAAGCTAATAGACACAATGGATAAAATCACTTATGTATGAATAAAATAAAAAAGGGAAGGGGCCATTTTATACACCATATCAGCTTGAATAATGAATATTAATTAGGTGATTAGCAATCTCTAAATCACATAATTAATTTGCTGAAAAGCAGACACACTAAGTGGGAGTAGACCATAACCAACCAGCAGACTGTCTCTAGTAGGTTATCGTTTTACATGGCTGGCTACGATTATTTCTTTATAATGCATCCTAAATTTCTATATCTTTCAATTTTTTTCACAAAAAGTGTCTAAAAGGCTTTCGAATTGATTAAAATCCTTTTGTGATAATTGTTGTTATGTACCTTAAAAGCCTACATATTTTCAGCTGCATGGACACTACTCTTGAGAGCCAACTGCACAGAGGAAGACCAAGGTTCGAATGAATGAAACAGATATCCTGTTTCTTCACTGTAAGGTCAGTTATTCTCAGTTTGACTTTATAGTTGTAGAGGAGCCAGCGATCTTTGTCTGTGTGAGACTATGAGATCAGTGTGAACTGTGAATGAAACCCATCTCACACAGGCCCAAGCGACAGCATCTGTGAAAACACTCAGATCACTGTCCTGCTGGACTCACCTTCTCTATCCGCAGAGGCAGGCCGTCTTTTTTCCACTTCACTGAAGTGACAGGCGGGTTGGCATCCACCGGGCAGCGGATGTACCCCGGCAGTCCAATGGCCACGTAAATAACGGGCGGCATGTTTACCACACGGGCAGGGTCTATGAGACACAAGAAGAGTAGAAACGAGATACGGCATAAATGTTGAAATATCTGAGTGACGCTCTTGTGCATTGTTAAACTGTCAGACAGATGAGAGGAGTTTGTTCCGGATGTCTCTCTGAGTCATTAGTCTGGAACATTAACACAAATCCTCTGAATAAGTCAACTACCGATTGAGAAGTACACTATAAAGAACTTTTTGCTCTCACATAGCCTGAACTAACTCACATTGAGACTATTACTCAGCTAATAGTAGTACAGCACAATAAGTGCCTTGGAAACAATAGCTAAAGTCAAAATAATGGAAATTAATGCAAAATTTGTACAAATTTTTCCCATGCTAAACTTTTACATCAATTTTTTTTTTTTTTTTAATTACCACTAAAATCTCACAACACTTTCTTGATCACCAAATCAGCTTATTACAATGATTTCTGAAAGATCATGTTAAAATTCAGCATCACAGGAATAAAATGCATTTTAAAATACATGAAAATTACTTTTAACTGTACTTTTTTTTAATCAAATAAATGCAGTCTTATAATCTAATAACAACCCCAACCTTTTGAAAGAAATGTGAATACATAAATAGAGAAAATAAACACATATTGTGTCATTCCAAACATATCATAAGGTCTTTAATCATCATAGTAACACAAATTAAGATATTTCTGAAATCCTCTGGCTTTCTGACCCTGCATAGATAGCAACGCATCTGTCACAGAAAGGCAGTAAGGACATTATTAAAATAGTCCCATGTGACGTCAGTGGTTCAAACTTGATTTTATGAAGTTTTGAGAATACTTTTTGTGAGCAAGATCCATTGCTGTGTATGGGATGGTCAGACAGCTCAAAGGTTTCATAAAAAAAAAATCTCAATTTGTGTTCTGAAGATGAACCGAGGGCTTACTGTTTTGGAACGTGACACGAGGATGAGAGATTAAAGATGTTCATTTCTGGGTGAATTATCCCATTAGATCCTTTGTGCCACAAAGCATAAACAACAGTATAATTTCTGATGACATTTCCCTTCTTTATATTGCATGAACAACATCTAAAGCAAAGACTATCAATAATGCTGTAAAAGAGATTCAATTGTGTGTGACTCATAAATCACAG
Organism: Puntigrus tetrazona; assembly: GCF_018831695.1. Taxonomy (NCBI): domain Eukaryota; kingdom Metazoa; phylum Chordata; class Actinopteri; order Cypriniformes; family Cyprinidae; genus Puntigrus; species Puntigrus tetrazona. The sequence goes on along the minus strand of NC_056719.1, from coordinate 7,157,288 downwards.
CCTCTCGTTAGTGAAGACATCAGCCAACCGCAGTACGCCGTAGAACGAGAGGGAGCGGCGTTCCGAAACGAACGCTTTGAAGAAACCCACTGCTCCATCTCAACGCTTAGCAAAGAGCCCGGGTCTATTTTTAGCACAAGTGGAGCTGAGGGACGGGACGATGGGAGGAGTGGACCAGAGTTGAGAACACAACAGAAGAAAAGCGAGCCGCGAGGACGGAGCACAGGGCTGCCAACGAAAAGCAAGGAAAATAATCAGGCAATCTCGACGCACAGATTGGACCTGCAATGCCGTCAGCCGTCCAACGAGGCCGCCGTCGCCCACGCTTCCAGCCCGCCGGAGCGTCTGCAGATGACGTCACTGCAGAGAAGAGGGTTTCCACACAGGATGATGTCATCCTTTTACACCCCCCTCCTTTTTTCACACTTACTGTCAAATACACTTTCTCCGCGCCTCTGCTCGCTACACACATGGGCGGCCAGACCAAGTGAGACTGATTCGGAAGACGGGTGAAAATTCCCGCGGCCTGGGAATTCTATGATGTAATCCCTTTCCGCCACTTCGAACTGGTCCGACACAGGCTTCCTCTGAGCAAGGGAATATGAAATGTCTGTTGCCTTGGATACCACAGCCACTTCTGCAGCATTCATCCCTGTCACTATTAACTGCAAATGCAACATGTTTGGGTTTTGTTGGTGTTTTTTTTTCTCAACATCGTCTAGAAAAACCATGGTCTTTGCATCAGTCTATTGGCGTGGAGGATGTGAGCCGTGACTGAGTGATCTGCTAGCTTACTGACTCAAGGTCACTGTTTCAATTCAGCTCCAGACTCCGGGGACAGAAGGCCATTCCAATCTCTCGGCTGCAAATAGAAAGCGTCAGCCTGCCCAACAGCGGCAGTTGAAGCTAATACACCCTCGTGCCAATGTACTGAGACGGAATACGCCGGGAGACTAAAGTAACCCTTTCATCAATTATAAATGATCACACTGTAAGAAAAACTGTTATACCGCATTATTCTGCATACATGGTCTCAATGTGAAAACACAATAATGATTTGGCCTGTGATGAAAAGGCATAATCCAGTAGTGAAGGTTGTTACTGAGTTTTCACGCTCAATCCAGTGAGACCAATGTCACAGATTCAGGATGAAGGAGAATTCCTCCTCTATTATGTCATGACATTACGTAATACAATAGGCAACTGGGAATTGGGCTTTATCTAAAAAGAATTTGTTACAGTGAAAGGTTGTCATTGTATCATAAGTAATGTAGGACATCACCACCGTTCGGTTTCATTTCAGCAAATCACTAACATTTAAAGGTTTGGGATCAGTAAGATCTTTTAAACAAGGCTGTATGTATTTGATCAAAAAAAGTTTCTTATTTTTATACTTTAAAATATAACTCATTTCTGTGAAGCAGCGCTGAATAGCAGTGTTACGTTGTAACACACAATTTTTAATAATCGCGGTTCTATTAAAGGACCCTAAATAAAAGTATCACAGGTCCAGGTTTCCAACATTGATTAAAAATCAACATATTCAAATTATGTCTGAAGCAACAAGTGACGCTGAAGACTAGAGTAATGATGCTGAAAATATTTTTTTCTCTACAAATTATATTTCAAAGTGTATTCAAATAGAAAACTGTTATTGTAAATTGCAATATTATTTAACAAAATTCATTCTTTTTCTGTATTTTTGATCAAATACTATTTTGAACTATTTACAACTAATTGTACAATTACTTCATTACGATTACCAGCTAACTAAACTGACATAAGCACATTTGCGACACTGATCGTGTGCACAAAAGGTCAGATGCCCTTAGTTTTAGAAGCATGCTTTAGGTCATTCTCACAAGATGCTGAATAATAACACACATGATCACCACATTCAACAAAACAAAAGCTTTTTGGACAACTCCACTGATCAGCAGAGTACTGTAACAAATACCAAACGGATTCTATTCTGGTTGTTTCTCGCCTACATACTGCAGCTGTAGTTTAGCATCTGCACCGTGCAAGGCAGTGAGAATTTTTAGGGGCATCAGAAAAGACAAAGATGTAGCGTCTCTAGTTGTGTATCAGCAAACTGACTCACAATGCACGGTCAGGTACGCTGATGCAGAAGGTGGGCGCCCAAGGCTGTTACTCGGGCTGCAGGTGTATTTCCCAGCATCCTCAGGTTTCACCTGGGAGATGATGAGTGAACCGTCGATCAGAATACTCACTCTGCGCTTCAGATCACTGAAGAGAGAGAAAAGAAGAAGTTGAATTAGAATCGATAGTAGTCATGATACCAACGGTCTACATAATACTACTACATAAATCAAGTTAAAAAGGTTAGGGTCAGTAGGTTTTATTTTAAAGAAATTAATATTTTATTCGGCAAGGAAAAATGATAGTAAATATGTTTGTAATGTTATAAAATTGTCAATTAAATGTTGTTCTCTTGAAAAACAATTTTCAGCTTTCCGATGTTCATTATTTCACATAAAATAAGCACAAGTTTGGAGAGTGTACGAGACATTAGTTACATTAGTTAACATGAACTAAAAATAAGCAATACTTCTACAGCATTTATTCATCTTAGTTAATGCTAATTTCAGCATTACTAATGCATTAGTAAAATCACAGATTGTGTCTGTTAACATTAGTTAATGCTAACGTGAACAATTAATTATTGCATTTAACTAATGTTAACAGCTTATATAAATAAATGATGAATAAACAATGTAATAAATGTATTTTTTTATATTAGATAACACATTAACTAATGTTAACAAACAACACCTTATTGTAAAGTGTTAACAAATAATCTTACCAACCCCAAACTTTTGAAAGATAGTGAACAAAATATTTTTTTACACTCCGCTTACAGAAACGAAATAAAAGTTTGTAAGTACTGACATTTTTTCTAAGCTATCCCTATAAATATGCATGTCCAAGTAAATAAATTTAAAGCCAGAGGAAAAAAAAAAAGCACAGTTTAAAGCCTTGTGAATTATGGTCTACTCTTTCAACGAGAACAGATGGAGTGTCCGAGGCAGAGATCAGAGGAAAAAAACGCTCCAGTGGACAAAATGCCTGCGTGGCCTCTATTCTTGCCTGTGCTTCCACCTGTCCTGCTGCACAGAGCCTCTATTAAAAAGAAAGAAGAGAAAAAACATAATATCCTTTTTCTATAGAGTGTACAGGCCACGCATGAGGGCATCTTGGATGGCTTAGAGCACTGCTACTTCTAATCAGTGCTAGTGGAGCGTATGATGACACAAGCGCCGTGTCGCTAGGTATTCTTGTCATGGTGGAGAGAAGGAGAAGCGTGGACCATGAGAACCCGAGAGGGTGTATGACCAAGCTGCATTTGTCGTTTATAGTGACGATAGTGGGAAATCATTTTGTGCCCTTTCTTATTCAAGGTTACCACGAAGGACACACTGTATTATGTAATATTTGTGTGTGGTATGTGTTTTAATGCTTATTAGAGTACCATGCTATTAGTGAGGAATTAAATCTATTGGTCTTCAGGTGAGGAGTTGCTTTTTAGCATTCCAGTTTAGTCACTTATAAGGCATCGAAGTGTTTCAGTCCGTCAGATTGTTCGAACACAGCAAACAAAACACAAATGAGACTTTATCTGGTGTGTGAACCTCTAAGCAAGTGTAATGACACTGACACATGCACACAATGGAAACACAAGTAAAAAACATATAGTGAAAAATTTGCAAAAGCAATTTCCCAAGCAAAATTTCAGCTTGTTTTGCCAATCCTATTTGCAACTGCATGGGGTTGAGAGCATGCATACTTGTGTATCCTTTTTTGACCGACAACTCCTTGTGTAAATGGGTCAAATGTAAATTTTAAAAAATGCATCCGTTTATCAAAAGATGAACACTACCATTCAAATATTTGGGGTCGGTAAGATTTTTGATCAGATAAATTCAGCCCTGGTTTGAGAATTTAAAAGAACTGTTTTCTATGAAAGCTTATTTCTATCATTAAAATAAATAAATGATAATAAAAATAAATAATAAAAAAACTTTTATAACACAATTATGTTTTTTTTATAATCCTGGGTTTTTATCTCACAGTTCTGACTAATTCCTTTTTTTCTCTATGGTAGAAAAAAATGAGGTGAGATATAAACAGAATAAAAAAAAAACAAGAAAAGGTCAAAATTCTAAGCTGAAAACAGTGCTGCTTAATATTTCTGGGTAAACGCTGATGTAATATTTTTCATGATTCTTTCAAAAGAACAGCATTTAATTTATTTGTATTATTATAGCTAGTGCTGTCAAATGAGTAATTTGCAATTAATCGCATCCAAAAGTTTTTGTTTTGTTTTCGAAAAAATACGCTGTATGTGTCTGTATTTATATATACATAAAAATATATGCAAACATATTACATACACAAAAACTTTCATTGTGGATGCAGATATTCACGATTAATAGTTTGACATCACTAATTATAATAAAATATCTTAAAAAAACTCAATAAAAAAAAAAAAAAAAATCGAACTGACGCCGAACTATTGAACGGTAGTGTGCAGAAAATCAGTAGTGGTGGTTTATTTAGTTACATTTTGTGCACCTATGAAAACATTTCAGTTTTCTACAAAAATGTCACAACACAAGGGTTTACAAAATGTTTAACCAAAGCCTAAAACAGTATCACAATGGCCATAGTCCCTAAAACTCACTGATGCCTCAATGATGATGACGAAACTACATGGACTGTGACAAACTCCACATGGACACAGGACAGTGGGGGTATGGTACAGTAATGAACCCGATCATAACTTTACTTCTTGAAGAAGACGTTATCTTCCTCCCAGAACCAGGTGTACGTTAGGTTGCCAGGATACGCCTCAGCCTGACAAGTGAAGAATGCATCCTGGGATATGTTTACGGTTATGTTCTCTGGCGGTGAGACAATAAATGGGGGTCCTGAAATAGAAATGAGACGCATCATAAATCAGCATTACGTATCAGGATGTGTCACATCCTATTGAAGCATATAGCAATCTCAGTCCTCTTCAAGGTTAAAGACAACAATACTGAAAAAAAACATTTAATGTAAGTGTTTCCAATCTCTCAGCTCTATATATATATATATATATATATATATATATATATATATATATACTGTTTGTCTATTCAACAATATTACTTATTTGTATTCAATACCACATTTACAGCAGTGTACAGACTGAATAAAGAATGATATCATACTGAACGAGTTAATAAAGGTACCACTCCGCTGTAACGTACATATTTGGATCAGCAGTCTCATCTGAATATCGTTGGCCAAGATGATAAGAATTTTACCCAGCGGCCTACCCACAGATCTCACTCTACCGCCCACTGTGGGCATTGCTTCAGCTGGCAGTGCCAGTGTAAAGAGAGGGCTCTTCTGTGGAGAAAGCCTGCAGAGAGCTCCCCGTGCAGGCACGGACTCTACAGATGCTCTCTGTCCTACTCGACAGCACACACACACACACACACACACACACATTACAGTACAAAAACAAACTCGCTAGACAGCCAACGTGTCTACAAAACCAATCGTGTTTCTGCAACTTGCCACTTTTATGACTCAGCCGTTGATTTTGTTTAAACTAACAGAAAACTTTCTTTCTCTTTTGTTAAGTGAAGGTCTTATTAAAATGGAAATTCTTTCACTCATTGATTTTTTTAAATACTTATCTGCTTTTTATGAACACACTTTTTTTTTACTACGCACTTTATCTTTTAATATGAGAGTCTAGTCTAGACCAGGCAAAGTTTCCTGCCCTACCTGATCTGGTTCACAATGCTCATTCTGGCAAAGGACCAGCAACTAAATGATCAACGTGAAGTAACCAGAGGTTTTATGTTCATAAAAGAAAGTCTCATGTTTCATGATAATTGCATAGTATCTCATAATAAACAGAAACTTTCTTATAATTAATGTTTAGTTACAGTATTTAAATAATAATAATATTGCTTTTACATAATAATCACAAAAAGTATTATAATTAATGCTTAATATCTAATAAGATGTTATCTCTTGAGTAATGACTAAGTGATATAAAATAAGATAAAAATATAACTAATTTATCATGATTAATGCAAAGCATCTCATAATAATGAGAAACGTTATCATGATTGTCGAAGTAATGATAAACTTACTCATGATCAAGGCACAGTATCATATTAATGGGAAACTTATAACTATAATTAATATTTAGTATCTTGTAATAATGATTCATGTTTATTGTTATTTGTGTGAATTGTAAAGTCATTATAACAAGAAAGTTTCTCTTTTTCTGTGAAAGTTTTGCGTTATTGTGAAATGGCAGGCTATTATTATTCTCATTACCTTAAATTGCAGAATTAAAATTAATTTTTACTTAACTGTGGCAGAAACAGGCCTCCAACAACACCAAATCAGTGACATGAAATCATTTGGCATTATAGTTATTAGAATGAAATGGCTACAATCACGAAATAACGTTTCACTTTTGAACCATTACATACAGTGGGTGAGAAAGAAATTCAAAAGAAGTGGTTTTAGAAAAAAAATGGAATGTCATTTTATGACTGCATTGAGTTTTTGATACTAGTTTGATTGGCATTTGATGGGACAAAAATAGGAATGTGTGCTTTATTGTTGTTTAGAAGTGTGAAAAGGGTGAATAAAGAACACTATTGCACTGAAATCTAATTTTAATCTTTTGACAGCTCTTACATTTGTATAAAAATCTCTCCAAGTAAAGTGTATTTATGCTTATGGGTAGGCCACAGTCACACACCAAAAAACGTTAACAAATAGACAATAAAAGTTATAAATCCACTGTGTTATCGGGTTACATGCTAACATGGCATGCTAAAAGCGGCAGGCGCAGAGCAGATTAGGGATCCCAACAGGAAAAAAGCTTTTGGCAGCACTATGGAGAAAAATCTCTCTGACAGTGAACCCATTACTTCTTCATACTGTACCAGACAGCCAACATATGGAGTCCAATTATCTCTGTAGCTCTACAGCATGGGTGCCATGCAGCACGCGGCTTTGCAAGCATGACTGTACACACATACATAGACACAAACACATCACACAGCACTCCAACAACATGATAGTAGAGTCATTCAGTTAATAGCAATCGATAAGGTCCTGGAGCAGTTACCTTGGACGAGTAGGCGTGTGGTATGGACGGCCTCTCCCTGCTCGCTGTACGCTCGGCATGTGTACGCTCCCCTGTCCTCGCGGCTGATGGAAACGATCGTCAGGCTGCCATCACTCACCTGTGGAGAGAGGTCAAAACATTACACGCTGACATCCAAATTCATAAATAAATCTCATTAAAGTTCACAATTCTAAATGAAAACTCTGTCATGAATTACTCTTCCTCGTGTCGTTCCCAAAGCCACAAGACCTGTTCATCTTCTAAACACAAATGAAGCTATTTTTGATTAAATAATATTATTAGTCGTAACATTATAGCATCATTACTCCAGTCACATACTTCAGAAAAAAAAAAAAAACAGCATTTTTATCTAGACAAAATCCAGAAGAACTGTGGCAACTACTCCAACTGCTTCAAGAAACCTCCCTGCAAAGCTACCTGAATAAATATGTGCAAGTGCGCAAGGGCAAAAGCTGCTTTAAACGCAAAGGATGGCAACAATTTAAAAATTAACTGATAATGAAAATCTATTTATGACATAATTTTTGACAGCATCTTTTAACAGTACTGTAGCTTTGCAGTCAGGCCTCTTAAGGGATCTTTGAAATGTTGCCACTCCGTTTCTGCACCATTCTACACAGACTGGATCTCTGTGTGGAGATCTGGCTGTTGTTAGGCTCCTTGTGAAAACAAAAATGGGTTATTAGGCAAAATGAATGATCAGAACTGTAAACCGATAAAGCAAAAGATTGAGGACATACGTCGTGAATGAGTGCAACTGAAAATGGAAGGTGACAAGCTTACACTTTAAGTAGATTTTTAATATGCTTCTGGTCATAAAGCTTTTTCGATAGTTTTCAAGGCTTTTTATGTTGGGTGGGATCTGCAATCTCTGACCCGACCGGTTTGCTTCCATAGCTGTAATACGCTATGTTTTCCCCCACTGGGCAACCCGGGTCAAAATACTGCTGGTTAAATTGGCAGTGGGGTGAATCACACAGATCAAAACATAAAAACACACATTCTGACACAGGACGCAAATTTCTACGCACACCGTTTTTATCCTAAATGTCTGTAAACATTATTATAAAATACTTTTCAGGATTTTTTTCAATTATTCAGTGTGTATTCTGGAAAACAAGACACCAATACGGTTGGAGAAAATTGCTTTTTGCAGAAAGATGTCTCTGAAACTTAAATATATTAAAATAATCAATCAATCAATCAATAAGTCGATGTAAATCTCCTTTTTGCTTATTAAACAGCTCAGGTATTTTTTTAAGTCTGTTTGCTTCAAGTGAAAAGTAGCGCCTTAAGTCTTGAGCAACTTCTTCTTTTTTTTTTTATCTCTGTGACAGATTTGGCTTTTTTCTTATATGAACACACAGATCAGTAGAAATGATGTGCTGGGGGAACCATGCTCAGCATCCCACGAGACATCCATTTTTCCCGCTGCCAAACCCACATTCAACCCATGTATCATGACACGGGCTACTCTTACAAAACAACTCATAATGATTAAAACAATTTGACGAAACAAATTGTCTTGTACACAGTACAAACAAAAGCGCTTTGCAGTGAAAGCGTTGTGAACCGGAGACAGAGAGGCAGAGACTGCGTAGGAGAGATCAAACAAACCAGGCCACTCCAACAGAGACTTACAGATCAATGTGCATCTCTCTTTCTGCGCCCACACATGCGTTATTTCCATTTTACCAATTGTAGAGCAGTTCTTGCATTTATCTAATATGCTCTGGATTTTTCTTGGATAGATGATCCGTGCCATGTGGACCGAGGAAGGTTTGGTATTTTTATAAAACATTTTAGAAATTTGGATACAAAAGCATCATCCATAAGAGGGATTTCCCAGTTTTAGAAATGGCCAATTTTGTGCTTTATTAAATTTCTGGGATGTCTCTAATGCAGAGGGAACGTCTACATTTCTTATTTATTTATTAGTTTGATTTACGTAAGTCATTTCAAATTATTTGCGGATAAGCTCGTTAATATTCATGAGCTAAGCCTTTTGCACAGCAAAGAAGTTTTCTTTTGGGCAGGCTTTTAGTAAAATACTAGTCCAGCCTGCTTAGCGTCCCGTCTTTATTTTGAAATGATATAAAACATGCAAGTCATAATTCATTAATAGGATCCTGTATGAACTCCGAAGCTCTTTCAAGCTGCGATGGTTAGCTTGCTGGCTCGGTTTCACAATTATCCTTTCGAGACAAGGCCGCACTTAGGAGAGGAGAGTGTCTCTGCTTGTTTTTTGGCCTTGAATCATGCACATGCTCTCAGAGAGTGAGCTGAATAATTGATTCAATCTGTACAAGAGTGTGTGTTTGGTGGCAGAGGGGCAGGTATGGGACGGGGTACTCACTATGCATGATTCATCAGTGCATGTTATTGCAAAAGAAAAAAAACAACAACACCAATGTTTGTCGTTGTAATTTTCATCAAAATGCAATACCTTGCTTCACCTTTGAAATAAGTTTCTTTTTAGCTGACATCACTGAGCAATGAAATAATGCCGCCTTTTGTAGATTTTAATTGTTCGTGCAATATAGGTTATGGCAATAAGATTTCTGGCATTACCGTCAAGTATCAGGAGAACAACAGTTCATTCTCATTTTAAGAACCATTTCTCATATTCTTGTTTTTGTTACGAGCAAACTCATTACAAAACATTTTTGGGTAACGCTATTTTAAGGTGTCCTTGTTTCAAGGTACATGTACTTACTATTGTAATAACAATAAATTATGCATAACTGCATGAAAGTAACCCTAAAACAAACCCTATACTAAGTACATGTACTTAATTAAAGTCACTTAGTAATTAAATGTATAATTACACTGTAACGAGGACATCTTTAAAAAATGCAACTGAAATAAATGTCACATTGCATACGTGAAAAGCTAGAATTACAAGAAAATAAAAATATTTACCAAAATGTTTTATTAAATAATTATAAAAAATATGATTATTATTATTATTGAAACCTCTTTTTTCAGATCTAGTTGCTTATTGGCATACATATTACTAGAATATTAGCCATTTATAAGTAGTAATTAAGCACATATTAAAGGTTGATTCTACATGACCTCGTTCTACATCCCTGCTCCTACACAACACCTAAACTTAACAGCTAGCATACAAGCTAATAACAAGCAGCAAATTTATTAATATAGGCAATTAGTAAACCACTTTAAAGAAAATCTAAACTGTATTTAAAATGAATAGTCTATTCACTATTACACTATAAGTCAGCAAGGGAAGGGAAAAAAAAAACCTTTATTCAATTTTGAATGCAATTTGCTGCCAATCTCATGGGAAGTATGTGACCGGGTACTACTAGTCTTGGAACAGCATAACAGTTCCGCTGCTCTCCGTAGACGGACCTGACAGGTAAGGGACTCGACAGAGCATCTTTTCTCCCCGGCCTGTCAGAACTGGACGGTTAACGATACATGAGGGTCACTTTACTGCTGCCGGCCAAGCAGGTGAAGAGTGCTTTGAGGAAAAAAAAAGTGCAAAAGTGCAGACGGATGACATTGAATCATGGTAAAGTAAAGGCTTTGCTGAGGGGGCTCTCTGATGAATTATTCAGTGTTCCATCATACGGTGTAATAGCAAGCATTATCATCGCAGTTCATGTGATATCAAGCATGTGTGACTTTCTCCATATAAGACTTACACGCATCTTAGATGTTAAATGTTAGACTTTAGTTCTAGATTTGAAAAAAATCCCAAAACGTGTGCACTGCTAAGAACCAGTTAAATAATACTAAAACTTTGATTGAATGAATTCATTTTAATAAAATTAAATAAATATATAAATTTAAGCTACAATATGTAAAAAAAGAGACTAATTAACCGTTAAAATTGAAAAAATATATAAAAGTTCAAAAGTATTAATATATACTACAATTGTAACATGGGTAAAAGCAACTTACAATTAATGTATTTCATCAGTAAAAAACTACATTAGAATGCTCATCAATGGAGAAAGATGCTTTTATTTGTAGTTATAATATTTACCCAGCAGATGTTAACAGGACCATACTAACCAGCCAAACCTTGACCCCTTGACATGTAGAAACACACTCCTCCTCTTTTACAGATTGAACATACATGCCTTCAGTCTACAAATGATGGTAAGCGGCTAATTTGCTCCACAAACGCAAGCAGTCTGGGACTCCACTGTGGATCCCAGACTCCATAATTACGCTAATTACATAGACGGAGATGCACGGCCAGGCTACGGCAGACCCAACAACAACACACGTGTCTAATAAATCATAGCACACCATTTTAGGGTCATTAAAAAAATATTTTTTATGATCGATATCTATTATTTAGCATTATTCAAAGACTCCACCCCAACCTTCCATTCATAAATAACCCTGATACTGTCTCTCTTTTTTAGGGCATCACTTAAAAAAAAAAGTTGCTGTAAAACGATAAGTCAGTAAAACGATACTTGAACATCACTCTTGCAGTTTTGATCTAAAATTTTGTGGATTTAAACCAAACTTTCAGACATTCTTCTATTTGCCTTTTCGTTACTTTCTTTGTTTCATGGCTTATTACTCTTTCACAAAGACATTTTTTAAAATCTCTATAGGAATAGGAAAATAATGGCCTGAAAAAATGGGCCAGCTCTGTTGAACTTTATAAAATGACATGTGACGAAAACAGCTGTTAAACACTGCTTTAGGACGGGATTCCTCTATTTTAAATGCTTCTAAAAGAGGCGAGTCTGTATTTACCCTTCCAAAGAAGGTTCAGCTTCAAACACATCCAGCAAAAACCCTCACCAACTGCAACTAGAACTCGTCTTCTTGCCTCTGTAAACAACATTAGAGATCTAATCAGTCAGAACAGCGCTCTATTGTGACTGAACAAAGAGCTCACCATCATTCAAATTAACAAGCAACGAATACTGTTGTTCCTCTCCTGATGTTATCTCACCTTACTTCAAAAGTGTTCAATCACTAAGCAAAGCTCGTCGCTGACAGGCTGTCATTTCTCTGCTGTGTGTGAGGAGATGGAGATCTCTCGATGGGCTCTTGTAAATCAAACTCTTTTCAGGGAGAGAAGTGAGCCATCCGTTCCTGTAGGAATCTCTTCGTTTAGTCTTCAGCGAGCAGATGGTTTATATTCTGGAAGCGTTTGATGGTTAGGTTCAGTATGTTTGGTTTGCCGGTTTTGATGAGCCACAATCAAAGGATCGTTTGTGTTTTTTAAGTCGCCGTTTTTGACAAGGAAATCTAAAAGTCTGTTTCATATCACGGCTGGCTCAATGGATGAAATATAAAAGACGCCACTCAAGTCTAGAAATTCCACTAGTATTAAAAATACTAGGATGGTTTATTTGGTTCCTAATTGCACATCACTGTTAACATAACAGGCCCAAGGGATGCCTATACGACATATAGTTAAAACGGGCACAGTTACGAACATCGGGATGGACAGAGGGCTACTGCTAAATGACTAGGGAATATGACAGGGTTGAGGGGGGATTCATTAGCTGTGCGATTACCGTGTTAAAACTGCTGCTTGATTTTTTTCCAATCTGACAGAGGAGGCTTAAAACATACAGCAGGGAAATTCAAACTGCTTTGCTTAAAGGCACTTTTAGACAAAAGCATCAAAAACCATCTGAAATATGACAAGCTTATTAGGGACAGCTTAAATGGAACTGGTAGCAATTTTAATGGTCAGTAAGTCAAACTCTCTAGTGACCCCAACAGGTCAAAAAGTTGTGTAACGTTTTAGAAAGTCTCCTATGCCAACCAAAACTGTATTTATTTGAATACTGTAAAACAGTCATTTTATGAAAGCTTTAATAACTGAATTTTCTGCACCATTGGTGCTGAAAGTGCTCTTCGGAAAGCATTCTAGTATGCAGTTTGCTTCTCAAGAAACATTTCTAATTATTATTAATGTTGTGGAGAATTTAGCTCAAAAGCTGAAACATTCAAAATAGCATGCGTTTGAAATACCACCTTTTTTATCACGTTTATCAAATGAATGTATCTGTCACATCTCTGGACTCTGTGTTTATGTTTTTGTTTCATGCCATGTGCTCCCTGTGCCCTACCTTCCCTCTGTGTTAATTATGTTATTGTCATCAGCTGTGTCTCGTCAATTACCCTGTGTATTTAAGTCCTGTGTTTTGAGTTTTGTTGGTCCGAGCGTCGAGGTCCTTACCTAATGTCTTTACCTGTGTTTATCCTGCCTGCCTGTTCGACCTGCCTGTCTGTATATCCTTTATTTTGCCATTTTGGAATTAAACCCTTTTATTTTCATTTAATCTCGTTGTGTGCTCTCGTGCTTACCACACAACCGTGACAGAACGCTCGGACCCACAGAAGTGTAAATAGCGGCGTATTTTCCCCCTTATTTTTTTTTTGTTTTTTTGCCATGTTTGCCCAGTTTAAAGATCCAAACTTCCTCATCCGCCTGCTGGAGCAGGGGGATTGCTCTCTCGAGGACTATACAGAACTATTCCTCGAACTGGCCAACGACTCTCGCTACCCGGACTGCTCTCTGCTCGAACTCTATTTCCGCGGACTTAACACCTCCAGCCAAGCGCAGCTGTCCGGGAGCGGTCCTCGAGAGAGCCTCGCCGCGTACGTCGAGTGGGTGCTGGTGTCCTGCAAATCAACCATGATGGTTGCGCCTGAGGACAACGACACCAGCCCCACTCCAGATCCAGAGCCTAGCCCATCCCTTCACCGCATGGTCGAGCCCCAGCCTGAGCCCACTGCTGACACGGGGCGGAGTCGGCGCGACCACGGACCCATCGCCAGAGAGAGCGACAGAGCCGTGGAGCGTAACAGGACCCGAGCCGTATCGTCCAGACCAGGTGCGCGAGCCAGCAACGGAGCTCCCGCGGTGGAGACAGCCGACTGCGATGAGGCGCGGTGGAGCTCCGCCTACTGCACATCGGCTGAGGATGAGCTGATCATCCACCTGGGGCTGCTGGATCTGCAAAGGGAGCTGGATGATGTAGACTTGGACTTGGACTTAGACTGGGCACCTCCCCTGTATCCTGAGTTCCTGTTCCCGTTCAGCTACCCAGTAAGCCCGCTGGTTCCGCCCAGCCGTCCCGTTAGCCCGCTGGTTCCGCCCAGCCGTCCCGTTAGCCCGCTGGTTCCGCCCAGCCGTCCCGTTAGCCCGCTGGTTCCGCCCAGCCGTCCCGTTAGCCCGCTGGTTCCGCCCAGCCGTCCCGTTAGCCCGCTGGTTCCGCCCAGCCGTCCCGTTAGCCCGCTGGTTCCGCCCAGCCGTCCCGTTCCAGTGCCCGCGCCACGTGCGCGCGCGCCCCGTTCCAGTGCCCGCGCGCCGCGTGCGCGCGCCGTCCCGTTCCAGTGCCGCGCGCCGCGTGCGCTGTCCCGTTCCAGTGCCCGCGCCACGTGCGCTCTGTCCCGTTCCAGTGCCCGCGCCACGTGCGCTCTGTCCCGTTCCAGTGCCCGCGCCACGTGCGCTCTGTCCCGTTCCAGTGCCCGCGCCCGCGCGCTTCTGTCCCGTTCAGTGCCCGCGCCCGCGTCGCGCTCTGTCCCGTTCAGTGCCCGCGCCGCGCGCGCTTGTCTGTCCCGTTCCAGTGCCCGCGCACGCGCGCTCTGTCCCGTTCAGTGCCCGGCGCCCGCGTGCGCTTCTGTCCTGTTCAGTGCCCGCGCCCGTGCGCTCTGTCCCGTTCAGTGCCCGCGCCCGTGCGCTCTGTCCCGTTCCTGTGCCCGCGCCCCGTGCGCTCCGTCCCGTTCCTGTGCCCGCGCCCCGTGCGCTCCGTCCCGTTCCTGTGCCCGCGCCCGTGCGCTCCGTCCCGTTCCTGTGCCCGCGCCCCGTGCGCTTCCTCCAGTGCCGCCTCAAGTTTTCCCACCCTCCCACCCATGCCACACGACGTCGATGGATCCCAGCAGCCCCTGCGCTCATCCTCAGCAAACCATCTGGAGCTCGCCACGGGTCTGCCGGTCTCCATCGCCATCGAGGTTGAAGGATCCCTCGCCTCACCGTCCTGCCTCCGAGACCCAGACTCCTCCTCGGCTCGTAGACCCGTCGGCTCCCCCTGGGCTCCTAGCTCCCTCCTCTACACCGTGGTCCGTCAGTCCACCAGCTCCACCAGGCTCCATCGTCCCTCCGGCTCCGCCTTGGTCTGTCGTCGACCATCCGTCGCCTCTGGATTCCTCTCCTCCGGCTTTGCCTCGTCACTCCATCCCACCGGCTCTGTCAGGCTCCTCCTTCCCTCCGGCTTCTCCTCAGTCCTCAGTCGCTCTGGCTCCGCCGTCCCTTCCCGTCCCCGTCTCCGTGTCAGTCGCGAAGCCTGCGGCGTCGCGCTTGACCTCCAGCGCCTCGGCGTCACCCTGGCTCTTGGCTCTCCGTCTCCGCCTCAGTCTCCTCCACCACCTGCTCCGCCGCCGCCGTCGGCCCCCATGGAGTCGATGGCTGCTCCTCCTCCATGGCTCCTCCCTCCGTCGGCTCCACCGTGGACCACCATAGCTGGGCTCTGGATCTCCTCCTGCTCCGGACTCCTCCTGTCTCCTTTCTGGCTCCTTCCTCCATCTACACCTCCTTGGACCCTTCTGCCTTCTGCCTGCCCCCTCCTGGGGATCCGTCCTCCACCAGAACCTCCTCCCAAGACCCGGTATCCCCAAATCCTAGTCATTTTGGTTTTGTTTGTTTTCATTTGTTACCCTTTAGGTGCGAGGACGCACCTTCCGGGAGGGGGGGGGTAATGTCACATCTCTGGACTCTGTGTTTATGTTTTTGTTTCATGCCATGTGCTCCCTGTGCCCTACCTTCCCTCTGTGTTAATTATGTTATTGTCATCAGCTGTGTCTCGTCAATTACCCTGTGTATTTAAGTCCTGTGTTTTGAGTTCTGTTGGTCCGAGCGTCGAGGTCCTTACCTAATGTCTTTACCTGTGTTTATCCTGCCTGCCTGTTCGACCTGCCTGTCTGTATATCCTTTATTTTGCCATTTTGGAATTAAACCCTTTTATTTTCATTTAATCTCGTTGTGTGCTCTCGTGC
This sequence comes from Puntigrus tetrazona, assembly GCF_018831695.1. NCBI lineage: Eukaryota > Metazoa > Chordata > Actinopteri > Cypriniformes > Cyprinidae > Puntigrus > Puntigrus tetrazona. The sequence continues at coordinate 7,141,087 of NC_056719.1, read as the reverse complement.
TTACCACACAACCGTGACAGTATCCTTGCAGAATACAAAAAACCTGAACTGATAGACTAGAGAATATTTTTCCTCCTGTCAATGTTAGAGATTAGCAAATTATGGAGCAAAAATTCAAGATGTTCATGTCTTTCTTACTTTAGTCAAAAGAAATCATTTTCTTTGCGGAAAAACATTTCAGGAATTTCTCCATATAATAGACTTAATAGAATATAATAGTGGAATAAAATGAGTTGAAGGTCCAAACAGTTTTATAAAAGTTTGCATTTGTCTTAGACAGTTTTTTCTGTTTCCTCAGCCTGGCTAACACTGAAGTCCACTATATGAAGGAAAATCCTGCCACGTTTTTCCTCAAAACGCTTCTTTTCAACTGAAGAAAGAAATATGAGAACATGGGGGTGAGCAAATTTCTTAAGAAATATTCATTCTGTAAGTTTTAAATGAACAACAATTAAATCAAACCTAAACAAAAATCTTTGAAACTGTAAGTGAGAGCTGCATGTGGATCTTCTTTAGAGTTTAGACAGAGAAGCAGCACATTTATTGAGCTGGTGTGCCGCTGATAACCTCATGCAGGGCTGGATTTAGGGCTGTGACAGTGGTAAATGGGACAGACAAAGGCAGGAACAAGTAAAAAAAATGACAAAGTGCCTTTGACCTGTCATTTCCACTGCCATCAAATATTCTGAGCCCTCACAGTGACAACTCCAACCCTCTATTTGTGCGGAGAAGGATATCAATCACCACAGGAACTCTGTCTTAATGTCTGTCACATACTAAAGTTTCACGATTTCATGTACCACAGCAAAACTAAATATGCTTTAATACAAATACCTAAAAGCTTACATAAAGCCATATTGCAATTACGTCTCATTTCATTAAAAATGACTTTTTACAAGATGTTACACTATTTACTAGTCTATACTCTACTACTAAGAGAGCTTAAACACAGTTAGAAGTGACTCACTGACTACACTGACACTAATGGTTTGCTGGACCACTGAAGCGCTGGTATCTTCAGCAGACACACAGGCAGAACTGTCCCAGCTGAGAGGAAGTGAGCAGATAATAGTACGATGTTTTCTTCTCCCGGAGTCGATGGTACAAACATGTATCATTTTTTCATCTGTCAGAGCGCTGGATTCTGAACATAGCCTCTGTCTGTCGTGTATAACTTCACTGTCCTGTTCACTCAATTAGATAACTGACTGACAGTGTGCTTTTTTGAAGCCAGCCTCGGCTCTGGCACATTACTAATGCTTGAAACTATGATCTTTATATCTAAATTGGCTGCATTATCTCATGATGTTTTAATGGAAAATTTATCATTAAAAAAAATGCACTAATGATGGTCCCTGTATTTAGTTTTAACAATTGCAGCTAATATCTATGAGTCTAAAGCTAACAAGCGAACAATAACATCTGCTTATCTTCATTTATTGCATGTTTTTTTCTGCATTTGTAAAAAGGGGCACAACCAAAATGTACCATTTAAAAGATGGGGGTTTTTTCTTAATCAAAAAAGTGTCAATGTAGACATTTATATGGTTATAAAAGATGTTTTTTTTAACTTTTACTGAATTTACAGTAATAACTAGCATGTAAAATCCATTCAAACTATAAAACTGTTATTTAAACTATTTCAGATATTACTGTTTTTATGGTATTTTATTTAATTAATGCCACCTTAGTGAGTATAAGAGACTTCAAACCTCAACAACCCCAAACTTTGAAAAAAAGGTGAACAATTTAAACAGAGAGAGCAGTGTTGCCAGATCTCATTATAAAAAAAAAAAAACAGGCTCAAATGAAGTGTCTTTTCACACCAAAACTAGTTTAATGAATATGTATGTAAATTAAATGGCTTGATTTCATTAATCTTATTGCAGCACTTTGCATAACTAAGACAAAGCAACAGATTGCAATAATTAAGAAGTGTAGTTTAATTTGAATAAATGTATAATGTATATAAGGACAGATCCATAAGTGCTTAAAAACACAGAAAAAAACATTTATTCTAAGAGAATAGGGCAACAGCATTTGTCATATTTATTATTAATCTGCCCCGATGAAGGCTGTAACAAAGTTTGAGAAATGTGTAAAAATAAATAACAGCTTTAGAATAGACGCCTGGCGGCCAAACTGTTCAAGTTCCTAAATCAGAGATGTGCTTGCTCACCTTATACTTGCTGCTGTCCTGTACAGGATCTCCCTCCCTGAGCCAGCTGACTGAAGGTTTGGGATTCCCGAAGGCCGTGCAGCTCAGAGTGATGCTGCCACCCTCTTTGGCCTCCACATACTGGGGTGGTGTGTCCGTGAAAGTTGGGGGAGCTGCGACACAGAGAAACGTGTGAAAATTCTCCATTATTCTCTGAAATAAGACAGGTTCATTCATAACAATATTTTGTCCTATGATATACGTTTCTTTTTTATAGACCCTTCATGGCTAATAGGAGCCATAGGAGTTCTGAAGGTCATCGGAGCTGTGAATAAGAGGGACTCCTGGTTATGGATCTGCCTCCTGCATACATAAGCGCTCATTTATGAGCTCTTAGTATACAGTATATGTTGATTTACAGCTAGTTCACAGCTAGTTGGTTTAGAAGCTAAAATCTCCCTTTCATTATCCATAAATCAGGATGAAGAAGGGATGGCCATATATATACATATGTATACACACATACACACACATATAGATAGAAGTGATTATTTCACAAAATATTTCATATTAATTTTAAAATGACAAATAATTGACACAATTATACACATGCACAGATAATTATAAAGTTCAGGCATAAGGCATAAATATGGAGTAAAGCGAGCATAAAGTGGCACCACAACCATATTTTGTTAGACTGTCTGATTACAGTTTGCAGCTCAACGCATCTCCTGTGTGCAATAACTTGAAATGGGTCTAGTTTTGTGACACACAAGGGGGAATTATGTTGTGCTGCATAATATTTTATTTAAAACCATCAAAATACTAGCGACTTGTCGCATAACTGATCATTTTCTTGTTGTGTCTCTTGAAATTAATTTGGTGGTTACTCAATTATTTCTATGCACAATGATAGACGTTTGAGCAAGAACACTAGGCAGAAGCTTTTTTTTTTTATCTCAGACATGTTCAAATATTTAAGACAGCACTGAGACAAAAGGGTCACACATTACCACACAGATCACAGGAACATCTTGCTCTCTCAGGAGATATGGGTTTAGCGATATCTCTGCACTTACAGAGACCTGGACTGAACCTTCTTCAGCCAAGCATCTATTATACACGGCTCTAAATGTCACTGTCTGTGAAACCACCTCGATCCAGCCTTCTGGATTTGAACTGGTCAGATTATAATACCAATTCTATACCTTGTTATGCCATTTTTAGCACTCCTTTATTCTGTTAATTAAAACCTAAGCGTTTTCAGTTTTGAAGAACCCCCAGATTTGATGGCACATGACCAGAGTGCTGAAGGCAACATTTCTGAGGCCAGCCGCTGAGACATCTGTGCAAAACACGCCTCCATCTGCTGCGAGTCTCCATTTACTGCCTTACACACTCTGACACACTGCTGACCTGTGATGTTGATTAAACATAAACACACACACACACACACACACAAAAATGCTGAAGGCACAAGCTCTCTATAGGCTAAAGATGAGGATGTGTGTGCCTTGAAAAGACATTAAAAAAAACAGCCTCATCTGTGATTGTTTCATGTTTCATAGTCACTGAGAGCAATGTTAATTGATATGGACGTCTAAGTTTGCCTCTGCTTTTCAATCTAAATTCCCATTAGTGGCTAAACATTCAGGCGAATCTACTTGACATTAGCTAAATGCCTGCCACAGCACACCAAACGGAGGGAGAGCAACTGCCCAACACCTGCTGTGTATACAAATCACTCAGAATAAGTCTCGCCAGACTGAAAAAAATACTGTGTGATTTACTGAATAATCCCGAATTTGTTTAATCTTTTTATTCTGTCAGTGTGAAATTACTGCAGTGGTGTTTTATTTAGCCATCAAGGTTGGTTGCTAAAATAATAGAGCTGTAGGACATGCTTGTGTGTGATGCATTTCAGAGGACAGCCAATAACATTTTTGTAAATTATTTAGGTGAGGACTTGTTTTATCACTGAGTAATCAATGATTTAATTTTACAAGTGGAGAAAGTTAGTATTTATGTTTTGATTTTGTCATCAGTAAAATTAATTTTTATGTGAACTTGAATAGCAAAAATGAAATACTGGTTTTCATTTAATTAAAAAAATCGTATCAATATAATAATATTTAATAATATTTTTCTATTTCTATTTTTTTTCTGTGATGGCAAAGCAGAGTTTTGAGCAGTCATTACAGATTTCAGTGTCACATAATCTTTCCAATATGCTGACTTATGTCCTTTTTCTGGATACCTTAGTCTTGTATCTTGTCCTACAAACAAAGACAATGCTAGACTAACTTACAAAAGGAACTTCCAGGAACAGAAAAAAAACATTCATCAACAGCCAAGATAATGAAGTGTGTTAACTGATCAAAAAAGACACATGCGACTTGGGTGACTTGGGTTGAGTCAACAACTTGGTTCAATGTTGAGTAAACTCAAAAAAGCTGCACAGTGAGTTGCCAACTTTTCATTTTTTTATAGTGTACTTCTATCGAGGTGGGATATGGATATTGTTAGGGACAGGTTTGGTGATATGGTAAGTATAAGGGTGGGTTAAGAGGGGAGCTTGTAGTATTGCCTAGCTATAGTGTTAGTCCTGCTAGCCTTGAGAAGCACTAAGTGGACATAACAGAGCCCTTCAACAGGTTGTGTTTATCTGTGCGTTCATAACAGGGGCAGTTTCATCTGTGAGCGAAGCAAACAAGAGCCTCTCACTGAACCCCGTTACAGCATGAGGTTGTGTCTTCATAATTATGTCCCTATATAGTGAGAGTCCTGGAATAGAACTGTCGAATTTGCCAAACGATCACCTGCTCATCCTCTGCACGTACACACACACACACCTTTACGGAAACACACATACACACGTTTTGTCTTCGTTGCTGGATAATAATCCCTTCGATATTTCCAGTGCTTGCAGGAAAGATGACATCACCTCTTTTGCACCGAGCGTGTGTGTCAGCCGGCAGCCGCTGATAAAATCACAAGCTCTTATCACAGGCACAGATTGTGAGAAGAATTCAGCTATAATAAGGCTCTGTGGTTACACCGGCCACACGGGCAGATGTTTTAGTGCACATACACACTAACAACACACGCATTGCACCAGTGAGAGCTAATTGGCAGGAGAAGCGTGGAGAGGGATGCGTGGAGCTAGTCCCACAGGAACATCTTCATCCTCCTCGTCTTCCTCTTAGAATCCTGTACAAAGTCGAGCATCTGTGTGAGCGCTGCTCGCTGGATTACACTTTGTGAGGCAGCGTTTACACACATGCAAGTATCGTGAGCAGCACCAGCTGTACACACCGGCATGAAGCTGTTATCTGTCACATATCTCAACCGCAGGGAGAATCCAAAGCTAAGTGATAGTTTTGAATGCAGAAAGGTCTGAAATGAGACGGAATGTACTTTTAGTATGAATGCACATGTCATACATTGTACAGAATGTCAGGATAATAAAATAAAAAGCACAGTATAAAAATAAAAATCCAGAGTTCCACAAATAATATGTCAAATATTAATTATTATTTATTCTGTATTATTCTGTAAATAATGTTATTCTGCAATTTTTATTTATTACTTTATAACCAATTTTTGTACAGCGTAATAATGGTACATTTAACAGGTCTAATTTTAATTTCTATCTATCTATCTATCTATCTATCTATCTATCTATCTATCTATCTATCTATCTATCTAGTTTTTATCTGGGAAACATTAGTAGCAAAACTGCCCACTCAACAATGAATCGATTTGTGTTTAAAATGCACGCTGTAGTCATGTGACCTTGACAGGAAGCTAAGTTTAATTCAAGGGATGTTGCCGCTATCAAGGTCACATGATCTACTCAAGTGAATCAATAGAGACATTCAATACAGCACTTCACGTCATTATTACATATTACGTCTATGCGGAAGCTTGCAAACTCTGACAGACCCGTACCGTTAGATCATGCTGCTCATATGCTCCTTCGAAAAGCTTTTTAAGCAGCTGAGATTTTATTCGCTTAACAGATCCCTCTTTATGATTCATTTCTAATATTTAACAAAAAAACACACTTGAACAAAAGCATCAAATTGTAACGGCTCAAACAAATGTAGTGTCTTTGTTAACGATGGAAGATAAGAGGCCATTCAAAGAGCCAATTATAGCAGCAGCAAAGCACTTTTCCATAAAAGAAAACTCTTATTTTTTATATATAAGAGGTTACGTGAATGCAACCAAATTTTAAGTCCTGTCACATACGGAGGGCCCATCGGTGAGCAAACCTATTTTCTTATCTCCCAAACACTCTTGGTCAAACACAGATTAAATGTGAGCGATGCATACTGAGAAGAGAGGAGCCTCACCGGAGGCTGGAAGAGGAAACTGAAAGCCTGGTGGACGAAGGCTTTTCAACAGAACCCAAAAACGAATACAAAGAACTGAGTATCACTGCTCTTTCTGCTAACCAACCCTTCTGTCCGTACTAAAAAAAAAACACTGATTCAGTTAGCCCAGAGAACTGACCCTCACTTCCTGTTTCTCTGTCTCTGTTACTTCCTTCCGTGTCAAATGCTGAGACTTATCTCTCCTCACTGCTACAGCAAGCGGACGTGTTTTATTCTCGCATCTGTATACATAGCTATGGTGAGTTTGATTCATTTAAGTGAATCAGTTTGTTCACTGCAATTAATGATTCTCAGTGAAAATCATCGAGAGATTGCAGTAAGGGAATGGTTCACACAGAAATGAACATTTACCGAATATTTACTTCCTAGATGTAGAATTTTGGTGAACTTGTCATTACATCGTTCACCAATGGATCCACTGCAGTGAATGGGTGCCGTCAGAATGAGAGTTCAAACAAAAATTAGACCATTAAGTCACTGGGTCTTTTCTTGAAGCAAAACATTTAGTTTAATATTGCTCGCCATCACCGTTCTACTCTGTTATGTACAGTAAATGAGTGTGTTTTCTATTAGTGTGTGAGTGTGTTTCAAAGTAGCTAATAAGGAAAGGTTACATAAACCACTCCAGCTATGAACTTCATTCAGGTTTATCTTTATTTATACAGAGTAAAATTTATCCAGTGGGCCATTTATAAAAAAATATAGAATCTTGCTCACATTGCAGTAAACTAACAAAGAAGCCTGAGGTAGAGATTTGTAATATTAAACCGCAGGGCAAATTTCCCTCAGTTCATATTGTGTGTTTATGTTATGATGGTGCAACTGTGAAACCTGTTACAACATGAAAGAAATCAGCAAAACAGAGCCGGTGAGGAGTTTAAAGGGACTGATACCCAAAGCTAATTAAGCACAAACATAAAAGCCAGAACCATCCCCCAGACCACTATTCTGAAACACTAATCATAATGTAAAAATACTCTTTATCTCACACTGATGGAAATCTAGAAGATGATCCAAAAGGCTCTAGAAGCTAATGGCCCCTGGCTCCTGTATCTAGTTCACACACGCATGAGAGAATGACTCGTGCAGATTTCAGGCTTTAATTCTCCTTTTTCATATTACAGACATATATAATCACCTTACACACTTTGATCTGCTTACACATGTAATCCATGGCTTTTGTCCTCCTTGGTTATTGTTCATGATGTATAGTTTATGGCTAATTATGCAATTCCGTTTCAGGTTAAGTAAACATGATATAGGGCAGAGGATTCCAGTGGGGATGCACTGACCATCAGCTGATATTATTAATTAATCTGTATTGGATGTTCAAGCTCATTTCACTATACAATTTAATGTAATCTTTAGCAAATCTCAAATTTAATCTATCTTTTATACATTATAATGTTATGAAGCCTAAATGTGTGAATTATAATATTTGAATACCCCATTAAATTTATTTGTATATTTCAATTTTCATTTAAGTTTTAGTAACTCTGTTATTCTGTGACTTTTTTAATCAATAGTTTTATTCATTTATTTTTTCATTTAAATGATTTAGTACTTTTTATTTTAGTTAAGTGCCAAGGTGATATTTATTTTCTTGTTTTTAATTCAAGTGTTTAATTTAATATTTAGTTTAATTTAGTTTCAACTAACATAAAATTAATCAACGAAACTTCTTTAGTTAACAACAACAACGTTGATATGAGCATGAAACATCACAATAATCACATAAAAAACTTGATGTCTAACGTAAAGTCTGGGTCTTGAAATAATGCTGCCATTCCGTGTAAATCCTGCAGAAGTTGTTGGTGTCTCCTGTTTTTAATTAGTGAAATTATCAATAGCTTAAAAGTCAGAGAATCAATAGAAATGGCTGAAGTTCAACCATCAAACATTCGCTCACAAACACGCAACACATTTGTCAATAAAATGAGTGAACAGACCGAAATAAGCACAGTAAGTCATTATTAGTAAGTGTAGTGCACAATGGCACCATTCTTAACAATATGGCACCCGAGGGGTTAGCATGCTGTCAGCTTTATTTACACCCAATGACAACACACCAAGGGCCATCCCTCAACTAAAATTGTAAAACCAGGCCTGTCGGCTGCCTGTGGCTAAACCCACACTTCCCATTCCCATTAACAAACCAACAAACATGCTGCAGGTCAACAGACTGTCACAATCGGAGCTGCAAATATCAATTCTGCCAGTTCTAGAATTTTGTGCCTACTGCCGCTATCGTTTAAAAGCCTTTATCCCATGCCATGATGCCATCTGCAGTGTTTCTGAAGCATATGGCCTTGTGGTGCTGAGCATTTAGCGCCCACATGAGATTACCAGGCCATCAGTACCCTGGACAGCTCCTGGCCCGAGAACATCAGCACCACGGACAGCTCCTAACTCGGCCCTGTAGTGATTCTGCTATAGGCTCAGTCTGAATCATCACAAACCTGATAATGAGCCAATTAGAATGGCAGCATAGGCAACAGTATCATCCAAACAGCCACACTTCACCCTGAAGGTCAATGAAGTCCAACAGAAAACCTCCAAAATTGCTGTGCTCGTTTGTCTCTGTGGCTTTATCAGGGTTTGTGCTCTATCCGAAGGGGCTGCAACTTCATTCGCTTAACAAGCTTTGTGGGAAAGAAGATTTGTAATGGCATTATCAAAATTGCGGTTCATTTAAGCCGATTGATATAACAGCGCTTTTTTGAACTCTAACTTCTAAGCTGTGGATGAATTCACCTGCTCGAAAAGGAATGAGCTTTTATTTCACAAGTCTCTAAACCAACAATGCACGCTCTTAATTAAACACAAAGATGTCTAGCAGGCAATTAGCACCTGTTTAAAATGACAATGACTTCATCTTTGAGGCTGAACATAAGAGTCAGGGTAATGTCATCATGCTTATATCCTTTTGCTTTTCATTTCAGTCTACAGAGGAACAATGTAGATGCAAGTAAGTCATTTGAAATGCTTTAAAATGTGTTTTTTTTTTAAAAAATAATAAAAATAAAAAAAAAAATATATAAAACGGTAAGATGGATCATTAGCCAAACTACTGGAAGGCTGACATGCCATGTTAAATCTAAGATGTTGTAAACAGCTATATCAGGTGTGTTTATAATTATTATGCATGCAGTGTATAATTATTGTGCATGCACCTCATATTGAGACAAAATTTGTACATTTAAAATAAACTAACAAATAAATAAAATCACAGACATTTGGTCACATCTCATAACCACTGAAAAGGAAACAAAGCCAAAATTGTTCCAAATTTGTTTATATATCAATGTTTATATACTTAATTTAAAATAAATAAATATAAATACATTTACAAAGAACTAAAACTCAAAAAATGACTTTAATGATTCAATTTAGTTTTTATATTTTAATGAATTCAGCCTTATATTAAGTGTAAAATAAATGTAAAATAAATAAAAATTAAAATAAAAACATTATTTGTATATTATTATTAATGTAGCATTACACAAAGACATATATACATAAAATAAATAAACAAACCAACAACTAAATAAATATTCTTTAAATTCTTTTAAATTCTTTAAAACATGATGAAGCACTTAAAAGAAATGCATTCCTTAATATGTTCAAACATTAGATATTCGGGTGAATATGTGAACCGTATGGCTTGACTGTATTCACAGCAAGCAATCTGCCACCAGCAATCATGCAAAGTCACAGGATGTGGCGGAAATGCAATATGATTTTTGGACTGCCCTGAGACTAAGCAACAGACGTTCTCTCCTCATGCGGGTATCCCATTAAATCCCACAGGATTAGCGTTAGCTCACAGTCAGTTTGGAATAGATTTAACCGCTCTGTTCTCCTCTCTGACCCTGCCATAGAGATCTGAGTATTAACGAGATGCTACGACAACCCAGCCTCTCACCTTGTGGCCAGGACATGACCTCCTAGCTTCTAAGAGTCTAGTTAACTTCAATAACAGTCACCACAAGGTGAAATAAACAAATAACCGTGTGTCCATTCTGTATACATCACAACCCAGAATACAGGGTGCAGCTGTCATTCAAACTGAAAGAGGCGGAGCATCTACTGAGCTTAAGGGCATGTATGTGATGTCAAATTAGGGCTGAATAGCTGTCACTGATCACAGAATAGGCTCCATAGAAAAGTTGTTTAAGTGTACTTGATGAGGAATGTAAATACTAACACCCTAGAATCCTTAGAAATGTCTCATGGATAGGAAAGAACCATACACACATTACCTGTGAAAATGTATTTTTAGCCTCACACTGACTAGGCTTTTGATGATGAAACTGGCTAACATTGGAAATCAAAGGCTAAATTAAACATTAAATAATTCCAAAAAGGGCAATGCTGAACATTTCCGATTTTCTGTTTGGATTTCAATGAGAGTTTTGTGCTTCCCCTCTCCAACTTTGCAAGAAGTTTAATCTGAAACCCAAAGGATTAGTGCTAACCAGCAGTGGAGTGTAAATCTGCTGTAAGATCACAGAGAAAGCAGAGGATCTCCAGTGTTGCCCTGTGCTGGAGTTTATTCTCTCCACAGACGTTCAGCACTGCAGAGGAGACTCTCTATTTAAAGAGTCAGGCACCTTTAGTAGATCTTAGTTACTTTAAATAGTTCCCTATGTAGTCATCATTCCCTCAGGCCATTCTGAAACAGTGTGCTTTTTAATTTATTTGTTATTTAAAATGTATTTGTTATTTTGTGTATTTTTGTTATTATATATATATATATATATATATATATATATATATATATATATATATATATATATATATATATTTAATTCATTAATTAATTAAAGAGAGAAAGGAGGAAAGAGTGTACGAATAAGAGACAGCATCAAAGGAATAGTTCACTCGAAAATGAAAATTGGAAGAAGAGCCAGGATAAATGTTATAAAAACTCCAACTGCGTTTGTCTGAAAGAAGAACGTCATATACCCCTAGGACGGCTTCTGGATGAGTAAAATATGGGGTAATTTTCATTTTTGGGTGAACTATTCCTTTAATGCTTAACTGAGAACACACAGCCCAAACTATTATTTAAATAAATGTATAACAACAACATTACAAAGCAACTTTTTACATTATTATTGTTATTGTCTATATTATTGTAGTATAAAAAAATGTATAAATGTATATATAAATACAGGTTAAAAAAAACCTGTTTAAAAAAAACACTAGGAGATTCCATCATATTGAGAAATTTCCTATTTCATTTTTTTCTAGTAGTGTTTTTCTGAAGGCTTGAAATATAGTGCCACCTATTTCTTTCTTATGGTGTGTTACACAGCAGAATGAATTTAGATTTCTGCTTGAGTTACTGCTTTAAACACGCCAGACCAAAAGAGGTGCACTCCAGTGTGTCGCTTCAAAAATCACCTGTATGAGTGAGCGCTCAACCCTGCTGGATTGATTAACCATTACATCACTTCCTCTCCCCCTGCTTAGCACTTTTGACATGTGCCTCGCACCTCGAGCGACACAAGTGTGAGTGTGTGTGTGTGAAAATATCACAAGAGCTGTAAAACAACAGCTCTGAGGCACACAGCGACAGCAGCTAACATAGAGCTAATTTCTTTCCTGAGAGCCACTCACTCTCGCCACAAGCGCTAACCGCCCCTTAAATGGCCCCAAATACGCCAGCACTCCACACAATACCCTTCAGAAAGCACTTAATCAGCCGTCCCCATGCATATATTCATAGAGATATGCAAAAAGCTTTATGCTTGTGAAGTTTTTTTTTTTTTTTTTTCAAAAAGCCTGCAGAAAAACCTTTGAGAGAGCAGGAATTGCTAACTAGGGGTGAAGACCTGCCCCTCACACACAGATGAGACATAAAACATATTACAGTACACCTAAAGTACAGTTTAGTCTCTGATTAAACTGTGTAAAGAGACTAGTATGCTGCTGCTTTTCCCAGTGCTAGACCGATTGGTCATGGTCTCATAGAAGAAACACTGCTGATATTAGTGTGTTAGTCACAAAGGGCCGCAAGGCACACAGTCACACACACACATCCACACGCGGCTGATAAACTGGCCTGTCAACACTCCAACTTGTGTGCTGAGCTGCTGGATTTGAGACTAGCAACAACACAAACGGATACACACACACACAATGTGGGAGAGACACTGCAGAAGGCGATGCTTTTCATCTTTTAAAAACTTGAGAGTCAAATGAAATGATGCACAAGGGTGATCTGATTCACAGCTGTTGTCTATTAGAAGAGGCTGAGAGTATATCACACAGCAATGAGCTGGAGTTAATGTGCTGTAACCGGTTTGGGGATTTGGGTGTCTGCTACCTAGGCAACGGAATCTAGAAGGCACAGTGACATGATGCATTCACAGGAAGACAGACACTGTGTCGCATGAGGCATGATCCGGCAGCAAAAGCCAATCAGAACAGCGCATGGACTTTATCGTATCATATCTGGAAAAGACATTTCCAGGATGTTCTGTCACGAACCTGCCTTTCTCAGCCTTATCCAGGCTCATCTTCCTCGGCCTAAAAACAAAAACTAACTCCTCTGAGTGACTTCTGATCTTACGTCAGAGACTCACCGTTGACTGTGAGGTGCACCCAGCTGCCGTTGTGAAAGGTGTGGTACTGTTGTTCCAGCATCAGGACCTTGCACTCATACCAGCCCTGGTCTTCCGGCGAACCCTCTCAATGCGTAGAGATGACTTGCCATGCAGGCTGGCTCGGCCTGCGGAGTTCAAAGATACAGAGATACAGAAGATGTGAGAGATGCTCTAACGGGATCCAAAACATCCCTCTACCTCAAAACAACAAGTCAACTGTTTAAATCAAGTAAACTGTGTACAGGAAGTCAGTTGGAGACACAAATATTATTGAAATGGACAGTTCACCCAAAAATGAGAATTCTGTCATTACTAACCCTTGTGTTGTTCCAAACCTGTGAGACTTTAGTTTATCTTCATAACACAAATTAATATATATTTCTGATGACATCCAAGAGCTTTCTAGTACATGTGACACCAGTGGGTCAATTGTAATGTAACAAAGCTACAAAATAACATTTTTATTCAACTATTCTGCTCCTTGGGAGTCACCGTCCTGTTGAACCATTGGACCATGGACTATTTTAGTGATGTCTTTCCTATGTTTATGGGCCTGGGAACATTTCAGAAACATTGCTGTCTACTCTGGGTTAGACTCTTGGATTTCTTCAGAAATATCTCAATTTGTGTCCAGAAGATGAACAAAGGTCTTGGACGGTTTGTCAGGATTTGTCAGGGTTTGGAACGACAGGAGTGAGAGATTAATTATTGGGTGAATTTTTTCATTCCAAATAACATTTAAAATTATAGTTAAATTTTCTCTAAATTAAATTTGTTTTAAAAAATATATATACTTTTAATAATAATAATTTGTATACTTTATACTTTTTTTATTCACACCACCACCAAGCTGGTCTTTCCAACAGGGACTTTAAAAAAATCCTAATACATTCTGGTTTGGTACGTAAAAAAAGACAAAAAAAGCCAAAGGTCATTTACACATTTAATTCAAGTTAATTAAATCTAATTGTTTATCTTTGCTCTTGCGATAATGTACACAGCCTGGGTCCACAGCCGCTTCACTCATGAATGTTGTTTTGGCGACAGCAGTGTCAGGTCCAGAGGTCTGTGACGGCTGAAGTGAGAGCCAAAGTGGCCCACGGTAATTCCAGACACTCCCGTGAGCACATGGAGAAACACATCTCTAACCGTGCCAGACGTGGGCAAATCCATCATGACACTATGATATAGCTAGCTGGCTGTCTTCAAGGGTCAAACAGAGAGGGGGATTTATGCCTTTTTCTCTATATTCTGGCAACAGTGCTGGACAGATGGCAGGAAACAATATCAGCACAGGCAGAGGGATTGCAAGACAGCAGTGTTAAAGGCTATTAAGGGCCTGTGTTTGTCCTCAAAAAACATTTTTTTTCCCAAATCAAATGGAATTGCCACGGCCAATACACAGTCTGAAAGGAATCCGTCCCACAGTATACAAAATAAAAAAATATTTAGCAAACATACGCATCAATATAGGAAAATGTGCATTAGTTGGATGGCCAGAAAAAAATAAGTCGAGCTAAAGAAGCATATTTACTTTGCTTGAAATAATATCACATTCACAAATTGTTTCAGATATTCTTCATTCAAACAGAAAGCAGCGCTTTTGTTGCGGCTGGATATTTAGCCCACACCAGTGTCGCAGATCAATAACACTGAAGGAGAACCAGAAGCGAAACGAGAGCGGTCAAACGCCTGGCCTATTTTTACAGCTGTGAGAGAGTGTTGATGGGAGAACGAGAAACAATGCTGACACGCAATGTAGGGTAAAGACAGTCCTCAGGAAGTGACACGCTGGAGGTCAATACAAAATGAAAGCACGAAACTTCCTCTCCTTCTTTCGTATTCTTTTCACTTTTTCTCTTTCTTTCTCTCTCTCTTATTAGATAAATGCACAGTTCAAACTTGTACGCGGAAGACAAAAGCAGAGTAAATAACGAATTGTTATTAATGTTAACTAAAACATAAAAAATTGCTTTCAAAAAACTGTTGAACGATACTAAAACTTTTTTTGAAGCATCGCTATTTCAACTCCATCTAGCATTAATGAATAATACATTGACTCTCACATATGTATCCACTTTATCTTCTCTCAGTATCTTGCTTACACAAAGACCCAATACATGAGATTCATATAGAGTCATTTGGTAACAAGCAGGCTTTTTGTGGTGGACATCAGATATGAGTTATGCTGGACCAGTTGCCATTACAGCAGGGGTCTCACACGCTAAGACACAGAGCTACTGTATATTTGCTGAGTAGAGCTATTTATCTGGAGGAGGCGATGACCAATATAAGACTAGAGGTCAGAGGAAATACACTGCTGAATGAGGCCTCATGCAAGAACTCATGTATGTACAGGTCACAAGGCCATCTATGGTAATTATGGATCCTGATCAGTGGAGCAGATAAAAGACATGTGGAACTTGTGCTTCCTGTGTGGAACCATACAAATACAACAGTATGTACAGAGCTTATTACTGCAAAGAAAGCGTGACGTGTTACTGGCCTAATCAACAAATCATTATTTGAATTTAAATATTAAATAGCTTCGTATTTTTCATGCATATTAGAAAAGCAATAAGTGGGCATTGTTGAAAATAAAATATATGCAAATTATAATACTATTATAATTATAACTATTGTTAAGTAATATTTCAAACGTTTTATTTAAAATAATAAATAATAATCTCAGGTTTCAAGCACCAACAGAACAACTTTTTGGATATCTTAAAATGTTTTAAAAATACAGCTCAGCTCTGCACAATGTGTTAAGATCACTGCTGGAAATTCAGCTGAGGATTCAGGATGAGAAGAAAGTTAAAAACTTTCCAATCTCATTACCATTCACTCTGAGTGAGATCCATTAAAATTGCATATCTTGCCCTGAGCCACGTCTGATAAACTATCACAGTTTCTTTGCTTTTATAAATCTGACATGCTCTTAAATTATGCCCTTTCTGTTTCCACTCCTTATCAATGATGTAATTTCCAATCTCAATTAGGAAGAAAAGGATCATATTTGATCTTCTGCACTTCCCTCCACCCCTCTTTCATGTATCAAGCTGGTGCTTCGCTCTTGAGATCAGCACCTCTTCTACCTGTCCACAGATCTGGACCGCCAGATACACCGGAGCAAAGATAAGAGCTTTCTTCAAACCAACCCGCACTTTTCGATTCATAATCTGTTGACCACGACCGGCTCTTGCCCTGTGATAAAGCTTTCAACCTCTATGAGAGAGATTAAATGTACTGAGATCTGGACTGGGCTGAGTAATCTCCATTTCCGTGAGTCAAACACATGACTGAGAGACCTGCTGTGATTCCATGCATATGAAAATAAAAAATTAAATAGGTGAAGATTGACCAAATTAGTACAGACTGCTAGTATAGACAGTACCTTGAAAAAAATTGTAAATTAAATTCATATATATATATAACAGATTAAACAATCCAAGTGTTTTCTGGATATTGAAACAAACTCTTTCATCTGACAAAGACTACAAATGAAGCAAACACGCTTTTACCGTTCACTAATTTCATGAGACAAATCAGAACCCGAAAAAACAAAACACAAATTATGCTGCAGTGCAATTTAATGAGTACATCGGGGCATGAAAAAGCTTAAGTCATGTGAAACGGGAAAAAAAGAAAAATGTCACTTTGACGTTTATTTTTCAGTGCAAAACATTGCCTGAAATAAATCAAGTCTAAACCTGATTTATAAAATAGAGTTTACTGTATTAAATGCAATAATGAATCATTAACATTCAACAATTCTTACGATTCTGCCCAAATAATAAAAAGTAGCTGTTTTCATGTGAAAAATTTAAGGCGGTGAGACGGAAATCCAAGCTCACCGGCGTATTCGGGGTCCACATGAGGAGGGTAGAAGCGGAAGTTGATGAAGAAGGGGATGGGCACTCCAAACTTAAACCACTCCACCACGTAGGGCTGGCCGTTGAGTGGGTGGGCCACGTCACATCCCAGAATCACGGTCTCCCCTGCGCGGGCCGTCACAAACTGGGGCTCTTCTCTGACTCCGTGGGCACCTGTGAAAACATATGGACTTTGATGAGCAATCACACACACTTAGGACTGTACAAACCGCACACTGAAACTGCTCTAGGGAGCAATGATTCATCTGACTGCTGAAAATAGACTTTGGTTAGTAGATCAAGTAAGTCTGCAGACTATGTGCTGCACTAAAGCATTGATTGAAGTTCAATTCCGTGTAAATTAGCTATATCCGGTTCCTGAAACTATTTTACTAATCAATATACGCACACTCATTCATTCTCTATTAACTACAACAACAATGTCAATGGACTCCAAAAGAAAATATAGATTTTTTTGTCCCTATATATTTATTATAGCTGGAAATAAAAGTTTTTGTAGGTTTTTAAAAATGTAAAACATAAAATAAGAAATATTTATGATTCTGTGTTCTGTAATTCACACTGATCATATATATATTTCTTACAGATGGTCACTCAGTTGTTGCTTTCGTTGAAGCATAAAATGTTCTTTGGATTATTTTCAAATCATAATAATTAGGCTTAAAATAAAAATCGTTTCTACATGGCAACAAACATATTTTGTTCTTTTTAATAAGGCAGTCAAAAAGATTCTGTGAAACAGTCTCGAATCAGATTCACTAAATGAGTGAATCATTTAGAGCCATGTGTTCACAACTGACTCCATTAATAAACTAGAGTTACAGTTATGTCAGATTAAATATATATACGCACACACACACACTATAATGTAAACTGTATCATTTAATGATTCTGAACAATTATCTCTCAGTCCTCTCAAAATGTGTCTCATATTGTAAGACCCCACTGTGTGTCACGCACACACCTGAAAAGGTGAATAACAACAACCACACTGAGATTGATTTAAATGAGTAGGTTTTATCAAATCACAATTTTCCAGAAAGCTATACAAGCAATGACACAGTATTAACTGCTATCAGAAACTGCTATCAACCTTTCAACCTTCGCTACAGTAACCATGACATCCCAGCTTATCTTGCATGCAGTAGATAAACAGGCAATCAAAAAGGATTCATCAAACATGATATTTGCATTATATGGGATACAAACCCAAGTCTTGCCTTCCTCATGAGCAAAACTGACCTTGGCTTAAGGTCACTGGCCAAAGAAAACTGGCATAATCAGTGTATGATAGCTTCTTTAAGAGGTGCCTAATAAGACAGATAAAACAGTCTGGCCTAATCCAAAACCTAGGTCAACTAAAATTGATTTATTCAGTATGTAATTTCCTTTGTGAGGCACATCACATACAAAGAGCTGAGGAATCAAATGACTGACTCACGACTGTGATTAGATATTCTCAGCTGCTGCTTTTCCTCTCTCTCTCTCTCTCTCTCTCTCTCTCTCTCTCTCTCTCTCTCTCTCTCTCTCTCTCTCCCTCTCCATCTCTCCCTCTCATCTCTCTCTCTCTCCATCTCTCTCTCTCTCTCCATCTCTGTAATGATGTGATGATGAGAGCCGGAGAGCCGCCGCGCGCGATCCCGTGCGTATCCCCAAGACTCTCGCTGCTCCCACTACCTACTGCAGCAGCGCCTGCTGATTGGCTGCTGGTGACATCACCGAGAGCAAAACAAGCCTTGGAAGGTATGACTTCACTGTTTGCAAGGCTGAGAGCAACAAGCGGTTAACAAGCTTCTCTCCTCTCCCCTCCAGATTTACTCCCGTTTACAATGAAAGACACAAGGGATTGAGCCAGTCAAACCACTTGAGCCCTGAGAGAATAGGATGTGCATTTACAACAGAGAGACTTAAGCATTCTGTGCACTACAAATCCAAACATCATTTGTTTAGTCTTGTTGTTTCACAAAAGTATTTATTTGGTAGAAGACAGAAGCGTGCGCCCCTAAACTTAAAATAAACGTAAAAGTTGCTTAATTATTTACATTTGTATTTACATATCAGTGTGTGATTATTATTATTGTAATTATAGCAGTAGTACAAATAATCATGGGAATGTTTTGTGCACCCAAATAAAATAGAGTGGTTTTTATATTTTTGTTATATTTCCAGCAGCCTTGATCATATTTCAAATTAGGAAATCATTGTAACGCAACCAAATATAATATAATCATGATTAAGTTTTTGTTTACATAATATATGTTTGTGTGTTTGTTATGGAAACAAAACAGTTTATTTTGGATGTGATTAATCATGATTAATCGGTTGATATAATTTAAACATCATCTGAGAAATCAGTTTTCCATTGATGTTATTATAGAACAATATTTGGCTGATATACAACTAACTGAAAATCTGGAATCTGAGGTGCAAAAATCTAAATACTGTGAAAAATCACCATTAAAAGTTATCCAAATAATTCTGATATATTTACGGTAAGAAATGTATAAAATATCTTCATGGACAGGGTCTTTACACTGAAGAAAATTTGTTAATTTTGACCCATACAATGTATTTTTGGTTATTTCTGCAAACATAGCTGCAGCATAAGAACATAAGAGGTCCAGGGTCACATATAAAATAATATAATATAATATAATATATACTTTGGTTTTCAGACTCCTTCGAAGGTTCATCAAATTTGCACGAATATACTGATGGAAAGCATCAATATATTAGGCATACATTAATGATCTTGCAGCATATCATCATCTTCACAGATCTTGCTCAACATTATAAATGTAGCGGAAGGCTGGAGGCACCGTGCTTCCTTTGAAAATCCCACTTAGAAAAGTAGGTCAAAGTAACCCGTAAGTGCTTCGAGATTGTGAAGGATTTGATTCAGGACAGTGTGCTTCATTTTGAAAACACTGAATCAACACCCAAGAGTCATAATATTGTCATCTATTTCCGCAAGTAACAAAATCAATATGGCAAGACAAATGAGAAATCTTAATTAAAGAAAAAATCTATATACAGGAAATGCTCAAGTAAGGGGTTTTTCATAATCGTGCCAGGCCTTTAAAAACTATTCCAAATAAAATTAAATAAATAAATAAATGAATAAAAAAATCACACCTGTACAATTAACTGTTACTATTAAGCAGTTTTAAAACATATTTGTTTGCTGTGCTCAAGAAAATGAATTAAGCATCTGTTTGAGCATCCATCGAGCATCTGACTATTTTAGAGGCAATCTTGTCAGTGTTGCATAACTTTAATGAGCGGTGATGAGAATTTCTGATTTTCAGTGTAAAAAAACACACACAGCAACTAAACAGGATGGCTCCTGACTGTGCAATTACATCTAGAAGAGTGTATCGCCTGGCAGAACAACCGGACGACAAGTTAAGATGGTTTGTGTACGACTTGGGAAGAAAAGAAAAGGTGAGAAAAGACTGCAAATGGGCAAACACAAAGTGAAAGAATAAAAAGCTCAGCGGTACAGTGCGAATTAAATGACATTACCTCCCTTGGTGAACAATAGACTGCAGCTTCCCATTCATCTGCATCAGACGATTCTGAAAAGGCTGATAAAAACCGAAATACCATGGTGGCTTTGAAAACTAATGACGCTCTAATGGAAGGGAAGGACTTGACCTAGATCGGCTGGATCACACCACCCATGCCATGGATCACTCACAGAGTTCACACAGAACCCTCAGAGGTTCAGGCTACTAGCTTCTGTCTCCTCTAGCAGAGCTGCACTCAGATTTCAGGTGACTTTAACCGTATGATTACAGCTTGAGCGGAATAAACAGACTCTTGAGCTAAATAGCATACGATTCTTCAGCTCATGATCAAATGTGGATAATTAGATTATTTCATGCTACTCTGTGTGCAGGCCAGAGATAACTCAAATTCCTTCTCCTTTTACCCATTTACTGTAACTGTATATATATATATATATATATATATATATATATATATATATATATATATATATACTATATAGACTACCAATTCAGAATGATTTCTGGAAGACGTGGTACTGAAGAGAAAGGCAAAGGGAATATTAATGAATTTTAGGATATATTAGAATGCAAGCAAATATTTTAAACTGTAAAACTATTTCATAATATTACAGTTTTGACTGTATTTTATTTATATTTTTCAAATAAATGCAGCCTTGGTGTTCATAAGTGATTTCTTTTAAAAAAAAAAAATGAAAAACTGTCTATGGGGAGTGAAGTCAGTATATCTCAGAAAGTCACAGCCAAGAAACAACCTCAATAAAAGACGACCACTTCACCACAATTTTTATTTCAGTTCGCCCTGAATCACTTTATTAATGTTTCTATGAACAGGTCCTGAGCTGTAATGACCGGCCTCGTAAAAAAACCCTCTGAGAGGTTAGCTTTGCAAAGGATGAACCTACTTATGCCTGCTTCTATAAATAACTATAAATTACTCCTAAGTAATGACCACAGAGTAAGATGTAAGAGTTGATAGACCTCTAATTGCAAAGGAGGAACTGGGGGCAGTGCATAACTTTCTGTCTCACGTGAGCAGGATCCTTAATGAATACACTGATCGCTGCACAGTAACCTGCCACAGCTACTCCCATATTTCAAGGTGAATATCACATTTGACAGCTCTCTAAAAGATTTCGGATGATTGATTGATACTTAATGTGACCATTTATTATGTTAATGTCACTGATTTATATCACACGCACTTTTGAGGTGCATTACGTCATTTTTAATAACAATATTGGTCACACTTCATTTTACGGTTCAATTCTCGCCATTAACAAACCATTAAGTACATGTTTTGCCTTAATATGCTCCAAATTTGCTGCTTATTAGTAGTTAGTAAGGAAGTTTTAAAGTTTAGGTATCGGATAGGAATGTAGAATATGGTCATGCAGAATATGTGCTTCACAAGTACTTATAAACAGCAAATATTTAATAAATAATATGCATGCTAATAAGCGACTAGTTACAGTAAATACTCTTTTATCTAAAAATGTAAATATTTGTAATGTTGTAGATGTATCCAAGCAGTAGAAATTCATTTTTTAAATAGATTTTGTGTATATATTCAGTCATATTTTATATCTGCTGGTTACATCACCTAATTAATATTCATGAGCCAGACTGATAAGGTTTAGAATGTATCCCCCACACTTCTCAGATCATATAGTTTCCCTGGTTACCTCGACTTGATAAAAAAAAAAAAAAAAAAAAAAAAAATTGTGAGATGGAATTTCATGTGCAGACATGAAAACTTAAAATGTTTGTTCATGGTTGTCTGGTTAACGACTTATGCTTATGAGTTCACACACTAGAAAGAAATGCAATGTTTATGCATGCAAAAGTTGCTCTGTGTCAAACTTACAAAGTCAGATCGGGGTCATTTTGGGTTAAAGGCTGGCAGGAGACACATCCCTGGTTCAGTTACTTATTAAGAACATATAATTTCACATATCTTTCTAAAGTTAGAACTGGCAATGGCGTTATTATGCAAATGTTAGACAAATCTGGCCTTTCGGGGTTTAAAGGGCATTGCAGATGTGGGCCCAAACCAAGCTTCTTACCCCCTGCTGAATGCTAGTATTAGGGGCAGATGGCTAAGGATGGATCAGCAAACTCTTGGTCTCCTGAAAGAACAGTAATGGCATGCCAACCACATTTAGAGCTTTACCCCTGCACGTATGACATTAACCTAATAGGTCAGCTGGAGTTTAAGACTTAAACTAGAATATAATCCCTAAATGACTTTCTTTCTTAGCCCTGGCTTGAAGTCTTTTTTGTTTTGATTTAAAAATACACTGCATCAAAATAGCTAGCTACTGTCGCTATTGCTAGCTACAAATATTTCTGGAATATTCTGACAAGAGGCAGGACTCGGGATCTTATCAGTCTGTAGAAAATGTTCTGTACCCCAAAAATTATAAGGCAATACAGTAGTATGACAGACACATTAATGATTTAACATAATACATTTAACTTTCCTTTCTATTTGATATGGTTTTCGATCTGCTTTAGTACCACAGGCCAATTGGCACAAGAGTATCAGAGATATACAGAGCAGTTAATCTAAACTAAGGGTTTAATCCATTTTCTTTCATTAGATTCAGACTGAACGACACAGCACTTTTCATGGTAGACCAGCACATATTGCTTAATATTCCCTAATACGTTTGCTTTTTTATGCTTAATGTAAGTCAATTCAAAATGACTACACTGTAGACGCAGTAATGCCTAAAACCATGTTTTTCAAGGCAATCGAATCTGAATGGCTGTGCAAAGTAAGAAGCAAATCAAAGCAAATGACTAGAAATTACTTCGGCAAATCTCATCTGCATTTGACCTGCAATGAGAACTCCAGACTATGTCTCAGAAACGCTAAATGGATGCTTTTCCTTCCCATTAAAAACAACAATGCTAAAGACCTAACACTTAAAATGCAATGAGAGGAAATCACTTAATTGGCTGTTTCCTTCAGCCCTCTAGCACAGTGTTCTCAAAGAGATGGAAATTGAGAATATAATTAATATAGTGTTCCTACAACGTTCTCTGCAGGGGCACAACCACTGAGGTCTTTTTTAGACAGGCTGGTGGCTTTGTCAACGGTTGAGAAAAACACAGGAGAAAACAAAGACAACTTTACCAGGTTTAAATATGTTACCCTGGACAACAAAGATAAAAGAATAAATAAGCTTTCCATTGATGTATGGTTTGTTAGGATAGGACAATATGTGTAAAAAACTAAATCTAAACATTGAGGAAAAAAGAGTTGCCCAAATGAAGTCCTTACCAGTGCATCTTACAAATCAAAATGGGAAATTTGGATATATTTACAGTAGGAAATGTAATAATTTCCAACAATAGTTTTGAACCATACAATGTATTTTTGGTTATTGCTACAAATATACCCATGTGACTTATGACTTTTATTTACTTTTTAAGTAAGCACATAACTGTGCTTGAATTGTGACAGTCAACAGCTGGACAGTTTAAAAACCTTTATTGTATGCTGTGCATCTCTGTTATAACCCCATTGAAACAGCCACAAAAATGAATACGATCCAACATTAAAACAATTTTATAACATGCCACTAAATATGCATTTGTACCATGTGACTTGTACAGAAATGTGTGGAATAAACATCTTGTGCAAAAATATGCAAATGAGCTGATCAAGTTGAATAAAACAAGTTCAAAACATCTTAAAACTATAAAACCTTTCAGGAGTTCACATGAGAGATAAGTCAACTAGTGGTTCAGGCAAATAAAAACTACTCAATTTAGCTGACTTATTTAGGGATGTGCTAGTCTACATAACACCTTGGTTTTACTAAAGCACTAAATATGCACAGAACTGATTTGTGTTTATTGTAAAGAGTGTCTTGAGAGTGACAAGCTGGCTGTGAGGTCGAGAAACCTGATCTTTAGAAAGCTCAGCATGTGCTGTAGAGGGCCAAAAAGTCTCATCAGCTTAAAAATGTATAGTAAACAGCAAAACCGCTCCCTATACAAAGCTAAAATAATCCACAGATATTCTGTTGTCACATGGTGCATGAGCACCATATGGTCAATTTATGCAATGGGTTTAATGGTCTTTTTTGACATTTGTGAATGAGAAGCTCAACGCTGAAAAAATAACACGCAAATCTTATGTGTTAAGTCAAAAAATATTCTCCTGATTTTTTTGATGTGTCACCTGTTAGACGACTTTCATTTCTCGTTTCGCTGCCAATTCTCTTTTCAATATCCCGCAGCTGTTGTGAGCTTGCGTTGTCAGGGCTACAGAGGTTAATCTATCCTCCAGATAGGGGCCACATGATTAAGATCCAGCTCCACAAACTCCTCCGAGGATAGTCTGATTTCCTCCCTAACTCTCCCAGGCAGTGTTCGCTCCTCATTTAGGCATGTGTGTAAATGACTGTGTAGTAATGATGTTAGAGGCTGACTCAACAACAGGCTAGGCAGAAACAGAAACAAAATATTGGTTTCCACTAATGAGGTCTTAAAGCTTCTGTGACAATTGCCTTTTTTTGATTCCTGGCAAGTAACCAAAAACTGACTGCCAGACTGACAAATGATTGGTTATACAATCATATTTCAGGTAACTACAATGTTTAAAAGACAGTACGGTTGCCTTTGGTGACTGGATTTCTTTCTTGCATCTATTTTGATTCGGGAGTTATAGCTAAATTCCATTCTAACCATCTATAGCGGTCATTACTTTGCACAGTTCATAGCTGAAAACAAAAACTCTAGTAATACTGTACTGGTTTGCTTTGCTAGATGAATCGGAGTAATTTAATAATTAGATGTGAGGTGGAGAGTGATTATAGTTCCAGTGTTGATAGATTATTATATATATAAACAGTACTTTCAGATAATACATTCAGTTTGCACCTAAATGTATTATTTTAAAGAATATTATTTCAGTAATTCTTCTTTCAAAAGTAGGCAAAACTGTATATTTTTACAAGTACTTGTGAAATTCTATTAAACTAAACTATACTCATTTGCCAGCAAAGACAGCAAATCTGACAATAGTGGGCGCACTGTAATATATGAGCTTGTGAATATACTCAGGCATCTATGGCAGGAATCGGCTGCTAATCCTATATTGTTGGGGAAATGTTGACTGTATTCAATCCTCTTAGTCTGCAACTTTTCATGGCTGAAGAGTCAGTGATTAATCTGCAGCCTTCCAGCATCACTTCTGCAACCGAGACTGCAGATCCAAAAATCATTCCCTGGAAAATCTGTGCATATTACTGATTACACATGCTCTGTATACCAAACAGGATAGAAGTGAAACATTAACTGTTTCAAAACTTTAATAGGCAGTTACTTTCGCCAACATCCAAAGTGTCATGCTGCCTCTTAAATAATCGATTCTGAAAGCTCTAGTACATCGGCAGAAACCTTGTAAGCCTCACAAATTGCACTCTGCATGGGAAACTCATCTTACAAGTGATTCTGATGTTAGCATGTTGCTAAGCTAACTCTCATACATTTTAATATTAAATCAAATATGTTTATTTATAATTAGAATTTCCATAAAGAATAATATATTTGCCAGAATGAGGTATCCTGGCAGCATAACTAAGATTTCAGAGAGAATAATTGTGTTGTGTTATGACTCCTTGTAAGGAAATTCTGAGGTAAAATGTCCAATAAAGAAACGAAATTTGATGGCATAATATCATAACAATTGTTTTCCATGTGACATTTAAATGGATTTAATAAAGCAACAGAGAGTATCCGAGTTTTGTGCACTGAGGAAAAAAAAAAGGGAAAACTGTCCTTCTGGGATTGGACAATTAAAACCTATTGTCCCCTAAAACCTGCACGCGCTAACACCATCTCACTGGTTTTGAATGATTCTCAAAAGCAGGATTTCAGTTTTAAGCTAATCCAAATTCATATTTTACTACAATAGTTGTTGTAATTATTTTATTGCCATGCTGGAATGTGGATTTTGACCGGAAAATGTGGATTACAACAATACAGAGACTCATTTAAAAAGAACAAGACAGGCCCATTTTTACTCAAAGAAAGCAACACTAGTCGCTACAGCAATTCCCGGAACATGCTTTCAAGGTATCAGGTCATTAATCCTATCGAATATAAAAATAACTGAGACAAAAACAGAATCTGTATCTAAATATATTCCCAAACACACGCACATTTGCGTTTGGCAATGGCAGAAGACACCTACAATTCTCTGCGCTGCCTAGCATTATATAAGCAGCAATTGGATTCTCTGGCAATATATCTCTCTATTTCTATCTGACAGCTATTCCTGTGTACCTCCCCTTCACCTTTTCGCGGTGTGCACCTAGTATGCTTTTCGCATGCTGTAGTTCATTCCACTGCACTCTGGAGAACAGGAGAGCCCAGAAAACACGCTAACAGTAGCAAGCTAGCTCAGCAAACTGTTTTCATTTGTAACAGCGACTGTCTAAACAGTCAATACTAAGATGTTTCAACCAAAATGGTTTGTTAGTGCAATGATAGTAGTAAAAGTTTCAGACTGGTTGGCTAATGCTTGGTTGGTTCTTTTTGAACCTGGCGCATTGCGAGTACTCATCTGCATAGTTCAACAGACATATGTTCCAGTCTGCTCAAAATTAAAACACAAACAGCATGGTCTTTTCATCTCCCAAACACAGGGGCTAACAGATAACTTGCTGTCAGTCTGTCAGAATATTACACTTTGTGCATGGCAAGATGGCACAGCGAATGTCTCCTGACAACATTTCTTTCCCTCTGGCTCCACAGCACTGTGAAGAAGCAGATAAAAGTGTCATGTCCCATGTCGCTCCCTTATATAACACGGGCACAAAATTACTTATTCAGCCCAAAATATTAATTTAACAGAAAAACTATCACAGTCTAGTATGTCAGCTGCTCTTAAATTTGCCGGCCTGGTGGAGATTTCTACATTAAAGGAATGTTCCATAAACAAATTAAGCTCCTTTCACTTCTCTTTTAATAAAAGGAGTATAGCCATAAATGTCTTAGTGTGAAAAAATGCTCACTTACCTCTTTTGTAAAACTATATCTTATATTGCAATATATATTAAATTTTACAACTTAAATCACCAACACGTAACTAAAACTCAAAGGGCCCCTCTTAATCAAACTTGACACACATGAAGGTTACCGGGCCCATTTCGTTCAGTAGCTTAAATGACTGAAATGAAATGCGCTCTGTTTTCCACCAACTGGCAACACAGGGATCTGAAGGGATGAGGTGTTACCAAAGACCATGTTTGTTTTACTCTGAGAGGCAGTGCTCTCATGCGGCATTTAGTGGTTGAAAAATCCCATATACTGTATATAGCCTCTTTAATTAACGTCATTTCTATCATCCGGAATATACCTTTAAATCTTATTAATGGTCTGGCTGACCCCTGAGTAAAAGAGGCAGGGCAGATATGATTGGGGTGGAAGGTCGGATAGTTGGATTTAAAGGGAAAAGTTGATCGAAGGTAGGCGCCATGCCACGAGAAGGAGAGGAGGCGGCTCAGGAGGGCCTGATTCATCACAGCCAATCAGCATCCCGCCTGCGTCACGTCCCGTGCCAGGCATCCACCGCGATACACAGTGAGCAAACACATAGACTCGTGGTGGATGATGAATCTAATTTTAACAGATCTATAGCGCAGCCAGACAGATTGAGAGAGATGGATGCACAGATAGCGAGCGCTCAGAATTGATTGCCTTCTGAAGGATGGCGGTGAAGGAGGAGAGGAAAACGAGGGCCGGAGAGAAAAGCGAGAGGGGCGGCGATAGAGTATCCTGGGCAGAGAGCCTGGGGTACAGTACTGAAGTATCTCATGGCCAGAGTATGAATGTTTAATGGACATGGTGGAGCCGGGCAGGAGGAAGCCGAGTGCTCTGCATCAATGGACAGTTGAAAAATGAGACATGGGGGGGAAGCGGTCCAGTCAGGGGAAGGAGAGAGGAGATCAGCACGCTGCTTGGCTGCCTGCCGGGCCCACGCACGTCAAAGGAGTCACACGCTCACACATGCTCTCTACATCTCTGTCAATTCATTGTGAAGTCCAGCAGCCTTTCCTGACACACACGATACAGCGGGATCTGAAACCGTACGCTTAGTCTGGCATCTCGATCTCAGCGCTGACTGATGATGATAGTGTCTGTGTTACGCTGTGCAGACGTGAAGTGGAAACATGGTAAAAGGCATGTTTCTCAGACTTTTTATTCTAATCAACTACTGTTTCTGCAGCCTTGTGTTGAGAAGCCCCACCCATACTGAAATATCACTGGGCAAAACTAACATTCCTTATTAGGGAGTCACCGATATTTTGACTAAATAAAATAAATCACTAACAAGTGACAGTCATCAATGCTGCAGATTAATTTAGGTTTAAGCATTATAAAGTATAAAAAGTAGTTATGAATTTTGAAATCTGCCATAATGTACATTTAAGAGTGTTATTAAATTATGGCCCAGTTTCATAGACAAGGCTTAGCCTAAGCCAGGATTAGGCCATAGTTCAATTAGGAGATTTAAACAATTTTTATAAATATGGCTTAGAAAAACAGCATTATTGTTGGGCATCTTGAGACAAAACAAAGGCACTGACATGTTTTAAGATCAGTCAGTGCAAGTTTCTTTCACTTGGAACAACTCAGGTTTACATTTTAGTCTGGGACTAGGCCTTTTCTATGAAACCAGGGGTTTGAGTGTTTTAAAGTTTAACTTAGATTAGGAAATGAGCTGATAAAAGGAAGCTGATAAAAATCGAATTAGCCAAGATGCGATACTGATATATTGACCATGCTTTCATATCTTAGCCATCAATGAGCAGACAATATGAGAAATTGAGAATCAGAATTTACAAGACAAATCCACCGCCTCCACATAAAACATAAAAAGTTCAAAATATCACAAAATGCTCTTTATCTGCAAAATCCTGGCCCAAGAAAATATGAACAGAACTTGCAACAAACATACCTAACCAGCATATACAGCTTTTTTGTGTGTATTTTTTCATCAGCGTTGGCGCCTATTGCTATCCTAATATTCCACTGTCTCAAACTCTGAACTACGTTTCTACCACGTGCTGAATCATGATTCTTCCTCTGCTCTCCCGACGCTGACTCAGACTAAACACCTCCGCCCAGCATCACTCCTCCATTAGTCAGCACTCTAACCGCACTGCTGGAGTACCATCTTCCAAGCGTCCTTGAGTGTCATCACTTTCAGTTGTGCCAATCAAAAAGAAACATTTCTGTTTCTGAAATCAAGAAGTGTTTCAAGATACCACTGCATTACAGCATCGTCCACAAAATACACCAGTACTCCACACACGACGGCCCTCTGAGATGACTGATGATATTTAGGGTGTGCTGAAGGCTGTGGCTGCATCACAGATGCAGATCTGAACAAGAGCAAAGAGTGTATCGATCAATAGGCCCATGCTCTCAATTCTTTAACGATCAAAGCCAGATGTTAAGCTGTAGCTTTTATTTAGACCAGGAGTCTGCTTTTCATTGACTAAACGAACAGTGCATAGAAAAAAACCCAGTTCTTCCATTCCCAGTGTGGACGATACATAAAATACCCAACAAGAAGGTTAAAAGGTAAACTAGGTTTTTTTAAGTGGAAGTAGCGATGTAAAAGTCACATTGGATAATAGTGTCTACCGAATGCATACATGTAAGCTTGATTGTTTTACACTGCTGTTTAAAGTCTAGATCTTTGATGACACTTAAATGGAGCCAGTGAGTACTTAGACATAAATAAAACAGTCATCTGGCATGTTCTCCAACATGGGAGGGGAGGTTTTCATCTGTTGATGAGCTTGAATTAGAAACATACTGTCTTTACTTCGACGTCAGAGCTAAGTCATGCATAATTAACCAAATTCCACAGGGCTCTTTTGAAGGTATCTATATATGGAACATCTTCCACTAGTGTTGTCTTGCATGCATTTAACAGACAGAGGAAGAGGAAGAGGAAGATTGTATTTGGGGGAGGGGGACCTGAGTCAATGCTGGCCCAAATACCAGCTGATTGACATATAAGGGTTAGTGACTTTTATGGAACGAGCCCTTCACCCTGGGCCATCGGTGGCCTGTTACTTCCTATTCACATCAATCAGGACACAGGTCTGCCCATGGTGAAAAATTGATGCAAGGTTCACAGGGTATCTGCAGAATGTGTTTGATGAGTGATTTCATTGAGGAAGATATTAAGGGAAAAAAACTTAACAGACCAGGAATTTAAGTTTTAGATCTAAGGGTAGAGCAATATTTAATTTCTGACTGTAATAAAAACATAGCCGTGAGGATAGAGATGTCCAGGGTGTTCAATTGTTAAACTGATGAAATATTGTTACAGAAAAAAACAATTACTAAATAGACAAAACTCCATATAAAAAAAAGTGTTGAAACCTTTTAAAAACTGTGATCAACAGTTTGTGCCTTGTAAATATTATATTATATTATATTATATTATATTATATTATATTATATTATATTATATTATATAGTTCTATAACATGCACATAAATATACAAATATGCACATTATATTTTTAACTAGTAATATAATATTTTACAGCACGTAAAGGTTTTAATATTTTTATACAACAAATTAAGCATTTTAGTTAAAATGTTTGCATTACAAAATTGTACAAATATATTTAAGAAAAAATCTTTCAAACATTTTTTAGAATCACAATATTTTACCAACAATATCATACCAACAACAGAGGCTGAAGCTCGGTAGCAAAGTTAGAGAAATCATTTTATACTTTCATTATTCTCCCCAAAAGACTGAAGCTCAGATAATGGCCAGATTTTATATCCAAGTTCCAAACAGCTCAACGGGTCTGTGGATAATAGAAACATCTAGATCTGAAACACAAATTTCTGAATGAGACAAAGTCTTCTATTGCTCAGTAGAGTCTGTTTGGGCACATGCTTTATATCTGGCTGTGGTACCGGACTAGACTGATAGTGTTGAGGAGAGAGAGTATCAGAGACAGAAACAGCCTTTGAAGTGCTGAGAAAGTAGAAATGGAATCCAGCCACAGACATAGATAAGACATTCACATCAGAATCTACAGTGCTGGGGAGCTATTTGAAGATTTTTGTCAGTTTTTACTGTTTAAAACTGAACAAGACATCCCAAATGTATATTCAATATGACAAAACCTGATGATTCACAACCTATAGCACTTTCCAGTGCCCTAAAATATATCTAAGATGACCATATTCTTATTATAGTGTGTGTAGAGTGTTTTATATTCTTATATGTTATATATAATTATATTTAAAATATATAAAAAATTCTCAAATATATACATGCATGTGTTTGTATTTATGTATACATGAAAAATATACACAGCACACATGCACACACACACACATATATATATATATATAAATATATATATATATATATATATATATATATATATATATATATATATATATACACATATATACACACACAATTCATTTATTTATTTAATAATTTAAAAGTAAAAGGGCAGGCAAGTTGGACTCTCTCTTTCTATACTATTAAAAATGTTAACATTGTGTGTGTGTGTGTGTGTGTGTGTGTGTGTGTGTGTGTGTGTGTGTATATATAAAGGGCAAAAGCCCAGAAACAAATAAAAAGTAACTGTAAAAAAATTCTTATAGTTGTAACTCCACTTTGTTCTTTATTGCCCAAAGCATTACGCCTCACTCAGAATCACTGGAGCCAACAAAATGCATTTGGAAATTGGCTGCCTCAGCTGTGCCCTCTGTGGTTCGCATTCTGCAGCTTTCCATGCAATCAGTGCAAGTCAGCTGCTTTTCATTGTTTGATTGGAACGCCTGCCATGGATTTGGCTGGATTATGGCTGACATTATAAATCATAATTACAAGACATCAAAGTATCGGTCAAGAGAGCCAATGAGTTGAAATACAGCAATCTGAGAGTTCTTTTTTTTTTTTTTTTTTTCTGTATTACCAAGACAGAGAAATGACATGAAAACAGCATGCTCGTGTGAGTGGTGTTGGAAACTGCTCCAGATGTGATGACAGGCTGCTTGTTTGTTATATAAACAATTTTAATTTTTCCACAGGAAGAGAGGCCTACACGCTTATCATTCCGCTGGATGAGGATCAAGCCATCACAGCCTGAGGATGAAAGAGAAGTGATGATGACTGTTGGAAAACACATCCAATGTTATCCAACACCGCTTAAAAATGAGCAGCTGTCAGGTCCCCGCTGGCCCTCCTCTAACAGGCTTTCCATGAAACATAGACTCCGGTACAAACCTCCAGTGCAAGCTTTCTTTAGATTCCCCATTTCCAGCTGGCAGCTACATCAACAACGCCTAAGGGTTAAGAACCCGGCAGTATCTAGTCTGCTAGCAGGTGCTAACTGCTAAAACAAATCACCATCATTTTGCATGTACCCACATCAGCTCAAATCACATCCTGTCTGCTCAAATCAAAGAGTGAAGATTTGGCTGCTTACTCCGGCCTGTTACCACCTTCTGGTAGACGCTGTAACTATGGCATTGTGGAGGATAAAATGATAATATAATACAATATAATATACATATGGAAAATGTCACAAAATTGGTCAAACTTTTTAAAGAAAAATGGATACTTCTAAAATATATACTTATAATTTTACAATATTATTACTGTTTTTGCATTACAGAATGTAGTTTTAAGAGATTTTTGGTGTCCTCGTATATATAGATTAAGCAAATATTTGACAATTTGTTTAGAAATTCTGGGAGATGTAAGCTTCAAGCCAAACAACGGCCATTTGGGGCACATAAACCCACTGAGAATAATATTATTCACATATTGATAAAACAATTATATATAGTTTTATTTTGTCCTTCGGGAATTTGATGCTGGCTCTTATGTTGATGGTGTTATGCAAGGTTTTATTCATTTTAGTTGCATTAAACAGCCAAGGTCTGTTTCCTGGTCTTATTAATCTATTACCTGTAGCAGAGCAAATCAATTTGGCATTACAGTTATCTTTTTCATTTTTATGTAATTAAATTCTGTATTAGAGCATATTTTTCTACTTTTGACTGAATTGTTTGCTTGTGTTTATTTACAAACTTACTATACTTTTATAATGGCTATTGTTATTCACTTATATATTATTGTTCAATAAATAATATTTTTATATAACTAATATACAGTGTGCCAAAGGCAAAATCACAGCTATTGCTCAGCTACTCATGCTCATAGATTATATTATATTATATTATTTAGTGCTATCAAACTATTAATCGTGAAGTTTTTGTTTACATAATACATGTATGTGTACTGTGGATATTTATAATGTATATATAAATAAAACACATGCATGTGTTTTGAAAATATTTAAATGTATACATGTATATTCTTATATTTTATATATTAAGTGTATTTAATAATAAACAACATATTTTTCTTAAACACATAAATGCATAATTAATATAGAAAGTATATACACATATACTATGTAAACTTTTATTTTAAATGTGATTAATCACAATGAATCGTTTGACAGCACTAATTATATTATATTATATTATATTGTCACATGTCATTTAGGGCTCAGGTGATTGGCTCAAAGCTCTAGACATAAACTGAAATGCTGTCTGACGACTCTCTCTAGTATAAACCTCCTTGGTGCCAATCTAGAAAAATTTAGACAAAAGATCAATTTGAGCACCTGCCAAAATGACATTCGAACAGACAAACGTGTTTAGAGGGGACAGATGTTAGGCACAAGCTCTTATCATGAGGGAAGTAGGTCTGTTCCTGAGGTGGACTGCTGGAGGTCTCAACAAGTTCAGTGCGGTCAGCTAGCATTGAGCCTCGAGGGCCTACCCGGGCGGGCGCATCAGCTCATGGCTCTCAGTCTGCCGTCTCCCAGCCCTCTGTTTAGACAGAGCAACAAAGTAGAGATCTGGCACTAGGCCAGGTTTGTATCTAGTGATTGCCGGCATGTTTGCCAGCTGACAGCTTGAGACGGGAGGGTGAGGGCAGGGAGAGAGCTGCATTGGGGCTGGGATAGTGCAGCGTGACTCCTGACACACAGGAGGGAGACACTGAGCGTGCGTAGCAAAGTGCACAGTCAGTACAGCAAGGTGAAAGACGTCTCGCTGTCAGATTAAACAGATGATACAGCTCAAGTTTAGCAAGGCAAGACGATCGCGTTATGCTTTATATATGTAAAACATCAGGGTTAAATAACACCTACATCTACAGCCCTATATTGAAGCAGGTATAGGTCACTCTGGCAATGTGTAATTATTCATAGTTCATGCAATGAGAAAGTTCTCTTGCGATTCTAGATTGGATGCTCCTTGCCATCCGACTAGCAGCCCTCTTGTGGTCGAGTTGGAATTTGCAGGGCTATGTGAGTCCATGAACCTAACATTTAAAACAAAGACACGCCACTTGTTTAAACTAGTCTGAAAGGCAATCAGATTCACAGAACACTTTTTTTTAAGTTGCAATTATAACGGCTCATTTGGAGCGCTCTCACGTTTAAAAAGGTCTGCAAGGTCAAAAAAAAGGCATACTATTCAAAAAGTGAATAACCAAAACTGCATACAGCCAAAAACACTTATGCTGCATAATAATCAGTATCGAGCACATACCAGTTATACATAACAGCATCTCCATAAAAAGCATGTTAAGATGTGTAATTAAAGTTCACCATGTATATTTTCAGAGCTTAAATTGATATTTCACCCATTTTGTCACAATTTACTCAATATCCTGAGGATGCAAACCATGCTAGTCTAAATGACAGCCTTAGATACATATGCAATGATACCATCTCCTTTTGGCGGGTAAGTCATGACAAAATGTTCATTTTAGGGGTGATCAATCCCTTAATTTGATAAAACACACTTAATATGTTTAAGTACACAAGCTCAAAGTTGCTCATGGGATTAAAAACTACTGAAAATGGATGGAAAAGAGAGCACCGGCTCAAACCCTTCAGTTTTGCGAGACCAAATTACTTAAAACTAGCACTTAAAAAGAAATGCCACTAAGCAATGATGACACAGCATTAATATGTTTAAATAAATACAAAATTATGATACAAAATAATATAAAAAAACAGAACTGCTATGTCATTCATATAGAAAATATTCAACATGAATAAAATAGCATTTAAATAAATATATTTTTTAAATATAACCCATAATGACCCAATCCCAGAAACATATATTTATATATTAGCTAAATACTGGAGAAGAAGAAAATAACTCAGCAAACTTAAGGCTGTATATAATAAATTGCACTTCAACTCACCTTGAGCAGCTGTTCCTCTGGTGCTGAATACACTTGCTATCAAAGTGGCCACATACCAAATCATAGTACTATTGCCAACCAGAGAGAAACCTCATCATATCTCAAAGTGCCCCTTTCAATAAATCATTCTTAGCCGAGCCCCTGGACGTTAGACACACTGTCAGCTGCTGATACCCTTTTATTCCTGCCCTGCATACTTTTCTCCGACGGTTCCCTTCATTCTTTCCCTCCCCTTCTTTCCTTTCGCATCCTCTCTCGATGAAATAGAGCACCTGCACCAGCGCACGGCAGCCAGACGCGGCTTGATGGCAATGCCTGCGTGAAACCAAGCATGACAATTTAGCTGTTAGCTCCGCCCCCGCTCGAATTTCATTGGCCGGTGGGGGAGGCGTCGGGGCGGGGATTGGTCGCCTCTCCGTCGCTCTCCTTGTAAAAACCGAGAGCACCGCGTTTCAAGGTGAGTTGGAGCGTGAAGTGGCGTCGGAACCGCAGTATCATGCGCAAAAGCTGAAGTCGTGAAAGAAGCCCGTCGGACGCCCAACGTAGGTAACAAGGTTTCGCGTGTTGTGAAAGTTAAAGGTGCGGAGGGGCAGACGTCACACTTCACTGTGCGGGGAGGAAACCCTTAACCTGTATGCGTCATTCGCATTTCATCCCATCGATTGCACTGCGCGCGGTCTCAGTACCGAGACGTGAATCTGGAGCCACGCTGAATTCTCCGGTAGTAGTGATGTCACTTCTTAGTGACATCATGGATGAACCAAATCTTTAGCTCTAAACTAGTTCTAAGAAGGCAAGTGACGAGAGCACTGTATTGAAATGGCACAGCTTACATATGAGTCAAATAAGTGCTTGTTGTATTGCTGTTCACTAAAAATAAACGATATAGTTTTGTTGCACAAAATCATGCTTCAGTGAGTCCAAAATATCTTTATATGATTCGGATAAAGAACACAACGTTACCGTTTAAGTGTATAAACTAGCCTATTCTTAAAGGGATAGTTCACCCAAGAAACACAATCCAGTCATTTGTCCTCAGAACATTCTAAACCCGTATGCTGCAACTTTAAAAAAGAATTTTAAAACGGCTGTTTTCCATACATAAAATGTTTTATTAGAAAATATCAACAGGTCATTCAAGTTTTTTTGTCATTAGTTTTCAAAAAGTTAGCTTGCCTTGATCCCTGATTTACCAAATGCTAAAAGGGATCAGTTCTGCGATGCTAAAAAGAGAAAATATAGTTTTTACAGCCTTTAAAAACTGGCCAGGCATTTCGCGAAGATAAAAGAAAGTGGCATATATGATGTAAGTATTGTTAAAGTCGCAAGACCACAGTGCCAGGTTGCCTTTTCATGTTACAAAAAGTTCAACAGCTGGCAACTCATTTTAAGTTAAAAATAAGGATTGACTGAAAATTTTGCCCGGTTGTTCTGTCAAAGTAAGGATCTTTTGCAGCCCAATCTCTTGACAGCAACATCTGAAAAAGTAGTAAAATACAACTTATGAATTTATACAGTAGATTTAGAAACAGATATTATTTTCCAAAATATAATTTAGTTATTCAAGTTCAGAATAAAAAAATACTTGATTTTATCATTTATTGCCAGCCACTTAAATATTTTTCTTATTTGTTCCCAGCTTATGGGTTTGAGCCCATTTGTATAAGCTCTTTTGTATAAGAACTTTAACTGCATTCATCACATAATGTATTGTTAAAATGGAGCTCTAGGCTGTTTTCAGTCTGAATAAAATGTGTTTAAAAGCAAATTTCCAGAATGCAGAGGTGTCAAATAATTACAATGTACAGTAGCATAATGTTTAATGCATGCTGGGTTCTTTGCTAAATTGGTGGTTTTTTGAACATTCACAAATCAGCCCAATAGCAGACAGCCCAGAACTCTCACATGTAGCATCTCGCCTGGTTTAAAGGGTAGAATCTGCTATACGGTCCATTTGAGCAATGCTTTTAATGGCAGTTCTGGTGTTCTGCCAGTGCTTATATACCTTAAAACTTCCAGCCATTTCAGAGAGTTTATAAAGCAGCTTGAGCCAAACAGTTCTCAACCTGGTGTCTTTCATGTGCTCATAGACTTCAGGACAAGAATTATACAGATCTTAAGGCTGGGTACATTTCTTACAAGTATTGTTTATGAAACTAATAGACCTCATAAGGAAGTTTGATAATGTTTGATGTCATACAAAATAGAATAGCAGGATTTATTGATTGCATCATTAATACAGTGCCATTATAAAGAAAAAACTTCTTAAAATCTTTAAATGCCCATTCAGTTGTATTTATGCTAATGGAGTGTACTCATCATACAAACTCATTCAATGACACACTGTTCAGAGGC